>NC_139903.1:2082997-2167997 GCF_905171665.1 Trachurus trachurus
AATAATAATAAAATTAATAAAAAATAAAAAACTCAACATCTGGCCACATGTGACGAGAGTTATATCTTCACTCGGTTTCACCCAATAACGTCGACTTTAATGCTCTGCAACGACGACGAGGGTTTCTGTTGCCATGGTTACAGCATGGCATGGCATGTCAAATATTATCAGTCAGACTCAGATGAGATGAGATGAGATGAGTTGCTGATTTGTTAACAGCAAATTAAACTGTTTGACACAAACTAATGTCGGAAATAAAATAAAATAAGATAAAATAAGACATTTAATTCAATTTAATATAAAATTTAATACAATATGCAGCCGTTTTCTACATGTTTTACATCTACTGGAGCTTTTCTAATGCAGCTTCTTCTCCTGCAGAGATTTATTAATGTGACTAAACTCCAGAATTAGAAAGAAAAAAGGAAGGAATGGAAAAATTATTGTGGAAAGAAGGAAGGATGGAGGATGGAGGAAGGAAGGAAGGGAACAGATTGGGTCAATTGGACCCAGAAGGATGACAGGCAGGACAACTATACAGCTGTATAGTTTTCAAGTTTAAACTTTGAAGTCATTGCAAAAAAAAAGAAAAAGAAAGAAAGAAGAAGATGTAGGCTATTAAATTACAGGATGAGATGAGATGAGTTGCTGATTTGTTAACAGCAAATTAAACTGTTGACACAAACTATTGTCGGGAAGAAGTGTCCTAATGAAATAAAATAAAAAAGACATTTAATTCAATTTAATATAGAATTTAATACAATATGCAGCCGTTTTCTACATGTTTTACATCTACTGGAGCTTTTCTAATGCAGCTTCTTCTCCTGCAGAGATTTATTAATGTGACTAAACTCCAGAATACTAATATTTACTTATGATGATGAAGTAAAGAAAAGATTATGATGAAGATTTTATTCTGTGGCCATGTGTATTGTATTATTTGAACTGAAGTGTGATGATGATGATTTAATTGACATGCCCGAAATAAACAGATAAATAAATGGTATAAGTGGATGGAAACACGTTATTTTAACAGATGGTTTCAAACAACGTGCAGATAAACGTGTGATAAACGGTGTAAAAGATAAATAAGATGAATAACTTCACACATCTCTAGCTACATAACAGAGGGAGGTTGTGATTTCACTAACACAGACCGACTTGTGTTTTTTAAAATGACGACGTCCGGTAAAGTGAAAGTGAACGTCTGCAGCAGGTTTGAAGTCGTCAGCAGTAAAGTGAGAAACATGAGTCTCTTTTCTTTTTTCTCTTTTCATATCACAGACTAGAATATCGCCACCGAGCAGAAGAAGGAGAAGGAGGAGAGACGTGATGAAGGAAGGAAGGAAGGAAGGAAGGACGAAGGGAAAGAAGGAAGGAAGGAAGGAAGGAAGGAAGGAAGGAAGGAAGGAAGGAAGGAAGGAAGGAAGGAAGGAGGGAAGGAAGGAAGGATGAAGGGAAGGAAGGAAGGAAGGAAGGAAGGAAGGAAGGAAGGAAGGAAGGAAGGAAGGAAGGAAGGAAGGAAGGAAGGAAGGAAGGAAGGAAGGAAGGATGAAGGGAAAGAAGGAAGGACAAAGGGAAAGAAGGAAGGGAAAAGGGAAGGAAAGGAAAGAAAGATGGAGAGATAGGGAATAGATTTGTTTAAGGAAGGAAGTAGAAGGAAGGAATAAGGGAAAGAAGGAAGGGAAAAGGGAAGGAAAGGAAAGGAAAGAAAGATGGAGGGAGAGGGAAAAGGTCAGGTCGATCGGATCAAAAGAGCAAGGAAGAAGAGGTAAGGACGAAGAGAAGGAAGGAAGGAAGGAAGGAAGGAAGGAAGGAAGGAAGGAAGGAAGGAAGGAAGGATGGAAGGATGGAGGAAGGGAACAGGAGGGTAAAAGTCTTAGTTAAAGGAGCATTTTCATGTTTTTCATGTTCACGTTCACTAAAATAAAACACATTCACCTCTCTGCTTCTTCCTTCCTCATCAACTGAATGAATTTTTTTTATTTTAATTTTAAATGTGCAACGTTTAGTTTACATCCAAACAAACTGAGGCTTTAACTGAACATGTTTATTTTATTTTATTTTATTTGTAAAATCTCGTTAAATAAGAACTAGTATAATGACGTTTGAGTTTTGAGTGTCAGGCTGAATCATCACAGTCGTCTGTCTGTCAGATCGAGCTGCGACGAACGATTACATCACTGGACTGGACGTATGTTATAACAGACCTACCTGCCTGCACACACACACACACACACACACACACACACACACACACACACACACACACACACACACACACACACACACACACACACACTAATAATGATTCAGTCTGGTTTCTTTAGGAAGGAGCGGCTGGTTGGTTGAAGACGAAGAAAATCTCGATGTACAGTATGATTCACCACAACAAAGTGTTATAGGGAGGAGGGGGCTGGTGATGTCATCGGATGGGGGGGTGAGGGTGGGGGGGGGATGAGGGTGGGGGGAGTCATCTGTGAGTCAGAGAGGAAAAAGAAGAGGAGGAGGAAGAGGAGGAAGAGGATAAGGAAGAGAGAGAGAGAGGGGAGGTGGGGAACCTGCTGAGTGTGACCCATGGTAACAGGCAACGCCGGCCTGTGTGGATGATGATGACTCACCACTGCTTTACCAGCCTCACACACACACACAACACACACACACACACACACACATAGATACACATAATACACAGGGATGTTCACACCATACGCCACAACACACACACACACACATATATATATAAAAACGTTGCATTGTGCATGCAGAACGCAGCCTGTTTCAACACAACACACTGCAAAAACTCAACATCTCTCCAAGAATATTGTCAAAATGTCTCATTTCTAGTCAAAACTAATCTCTTTTCACATAAAATAAGACTCATCACCTAAAAATGAACGTGTTTTAAAGATAATTTTCACTTATTTCAGACGTATTTTCACTTTATTCATTTATTTTAATGTTTATTTAACAGGGACGATACATAAAACATTGCCACAGAGAATGAAAAATGCGATGCACATGCATACAAGACGTCCAGCTTCAGCTAATTGTCAGTCGTTGTCCCTGGTCAGGCTAGAGAAGGATAAAAGATACTGAATACAATAAGTGCAATAATACAAATACAGTGAATAGGTATCATGAATAATAACACAGCTACAAAATTTAGATTAAGAAATTGCACAAATTAAATACACTAAGTCAGTTAAATGCTGTATTGACAGTGACTTGAGAGAAGTTAATGAAATAAGTAGGAAAATCGGCCAGTGAAAGCAAGACTTTTGTGCTTTTGTGCATAAGAAAGAAAAACTTATTGCTCCACTATCAGATTTTTCAACTTATTCCAAGTGAAAATCTGCTTGAAAGAAGTAAAAAAAAAAGCTACTTTTTAATGTGATGAGTCTTTATTTTAAGTAGAATGAGATTAGTTTTGACTAGAAATGACATTTTGACTAGAAATAAGACAAATATTATTGGTAAGATTTTGAGTTTTTTGCAGTGTATAGTGCATAAACACACATACAGCCTACAGAATGCACACACACCACATGAAGTGCAAGGAGAAGAGAAGAGAGGAGGGGAGGGGAGGGGAGGGTCAGGATGACTCACACATCAATGATAACACTCCTCCCTCTACCCAATCACACACACACACACACACACACACACATACACATATCATTTGGATGCAGCCCACATCCTCCCCACATCCTGGGGAACCTCCCATCTGACGCTCCGACTAAACAGTTTGTCTAAGGTGATGCTGGGAAATTCTCCGGCTGGAGGAGAATAACCCTTATAGGGAACTTTAAATAAACACAGATGATCAAATCGAAAAAATAAATACAATAAATAACAGTGGCATCGTGCAAAAGCTTGGTTAGGAAGGAAGGAAGGAAGGAAGGACAAAGGGAAAGAAGGAAGGATATGGGTAAGAACACTGCAAAAACTCAAAATCTTTCCCAGAATATTTGTCTTATTTCTTGTCAAAATGTCTCATTTCTAGTCAAAACTAATCTCTTTTGACTCCAACAGATGCACAATCCTGGTTCTGCTAGATCTGAGTGCAGCATTTGATACGGTGGATCATGGCATCCTCGTGGACAGGCTGAGAGATTGGGTAGGAATATCAGGGACTGCCCTAAATTGGTTTAGGTCCTATCTGTCTGACAGAGCGTTCTCTGTGGTGGCTGGGCCGCATAAGTCAGGGTCGGTCCCCTTTTCTTGCGGCGTTCCCCAGGGTTCAGTTTTGGGGCCCATCTTATTTTCTTTATATATGCTTCCTCTTAGGGAGATCATTTCTCAATTTGATGGCATCTCATACCATATGTATGCAGATGACCTTCAGTTATATGTTTCCTTTGACCCTGACAGGACAGAATTAATAAATTCTCTGCAGGACAGCTTGACAGCGATCAAGGACTGGATGGCCAGTAGCTATTTGCAATTAAACGATGCAAAAACTGAGGCTTTGATTATTGGCCCCGAAGGCTTGGCCTCTAAAGCTGTCACTTGCTTAGGGGCCCTTTCTGCTAATGTGCGCACCAGCTCTAGAAACCTTGGTGTTATTTTTGACCAGTCCATGATCTTTGATGAACATATAAAAACTATAACCCGGTCTTGCTTTTTCCACCTTAGAAATATTTCAAAACTCAGGTCAATTGTATCATACTCAGAACTGGAAATGATCATCCATGCTTTCATCTCCTCACGCTTAGATTACTGTAACTCTCTCTTCACCTGCCTCAATAAAGCCTCACTAGACCGCCTTCAATTAAATCAAAACGCTGCCGCCCGACTCCTGTCCAGAACCCACAGATTTTCTCATATCACTCCTGTCTTAGCAACCCTGCACTGGCTCCCGGTAAATTTCAGAATCCAATACAAAATCCTCACCCTTACATACAGAACCCTCAACAGTCAAGCCCCCCCATACCTAGCTGATCTCCTCTCTGTTTACCACCCTGTGAGGTCACTGCGATCTGCTGGAAGCCTGCTACTCCAGGTTCCACACAGCAGACTAAAAACCAGAGATGATAGAGCTTTTCAGTCAATTGCTCCAAAATGGTGGAACTCTCTCCCTTTTGAGTTAAGAGCCGCTTCTTCTGCCGACACTTTTAAAAAACAGTTAAAGACTTATTTGTTCAGGCAGGCATTTCAATAAGCCTGGGGGTATTGTATTGGGATATTGTATTGTAATGCTGTACGTCTCTTCAATTATGTTGCTGCCTTGTTGTTGTTTATTTTGTATAATAGTGTTATGATGTTTGTATTTTTATGTATCTGTGAAGCACTTTGTGAGTCTTCTCTGTGAGAAGTGCTATATAAATAAAATTTTACTTACTTACTTACTTTACTCTTTCCACTTAAAATAAGACTCATCACCTAAAAATGAACTTGTTTTTAGATCATTTTCACTTGTTTCAAACGTATTTTCACTTGAAATAAGTAGAAAAATCTGCCAGTGAAAGCAAGTTTTTTGTGCTTGTAATAAGAAAGAAAAACTTGCTCCACTATCAGATTTTTCTACTTATTTCAAGTGAAAATCTGCTTGAAAGAAGTAAAAAAAAAAAAAAAAAAAGCTACTTTTTAATGTGATGAGTCTTATTTTAAGTAGAATGAGATTTGTTTCGACTAGAAATGACATTTTGACTAGAAATAGGACAAATATTCTTGGTTAAGATTTTGAGTTTTTGCAGTGAAGGAAGGAAGGACGAAGGGAAAGAAGGAAGGAAGAAGGAAATGGAAAAGGAAGGAAAGATAGATAGATGGAAGGAGGGAGGGAACAGATTGGGTCAAAAAATAAGATGGGAGGAAAAGAAGAAAGGGGAAAAGGAAGGAAAGATAGATAGATGGAGGGAGGGAACAGATGGTCAACTGGATCAAAAGAGGAAGGAAGAAGAAGTGAGGACGAAGGGAAGGAAGGGAAAAAGGAAGGAAAGAATAAATAAATAGTAAATCTCTTGTCTGATACCTTGGTCAAAGTTCTCTGAGAGCTCAAGTCTCGTGGGTTTCTCATTCTGTTGCTGCTGCTGCTTTGTTTCCCTTTTTCACTCTGAAACTGTAGAAAACTACAATAATACACTGATATTGATTAAAAAAAAGAGTGTTTCATGTTTAACTTTATGTCTTTTGGAGCTCATTTCATCTTCCTCTTGATGAACTGCACAGACTTTTGCATGATGACACTGTATCACAGTCCGACTTTAGGCCCAAGTACAGTTTCTGCACTGATTATTATTAAACTTCAGTGTGGATGACGTCATGGCTTAAGACTACATTTCCCAGAATCCCCTTCCTGTGTCACATCCAGAGGTGGAATCATAGTGGGTGAAGTAGCTACAGATGTGAAATCCAGAGTGTGGTAATCCATCATGGTGTTTGTTTGGCAGTTACACAATGAAACTATTTATCATATCCCACGTGTATGTAAACTAATGCACAAGTTAATGCTGTTACAATAGAGATAGATATCTGTTTAGGTTTTACTGACCAGTGTACACTGCAAAAACCCCAAATCTTTCCAAGAATATTTGTCCTATTTCTTGTCAAAATGTCTCATTTCTAGTCAAAACTAACCTCTTTCCACTTAAAATAAGACTCATCACCTAAAAATGAACTTGTTTTCAGATAATTTTCACTTGTTTCAAACTAATTTTCACTTGAAATAAGTAGAAAAATCTGCCAGTGAAAGCAAGTTTTTTGTGCTTGTAATAAGGAAGAAAAACTTGTTCCACTATCAGATTTTTCTACTTATTTCAAGTGAAAATAGACTTGAAATAAGTAAAAAGTGTCTAAAAACAAGCTGCTTTTGATGTGATGAGTCTTATTTTAAGTAGAATGAGATTTGTTTTGACTAGAAATAAGATAAATATTCTTGGTAAGATTTTGAGTTTTTGCAGTGTAGAAGAAACATTATGAGTCCAGGATCAAACGTAAGTCCTTTAGTAGGTGAACTGTCTCCATTGTCTCCTGTCTGACACTTTAATTCATATCTTCTCTTGTAAACACAACAAAAAAGAGAAAGCTGTTGTTAACAACAAGCACCAGGTTCATAGCTTGAGATTTAAGTAAACGCCCCGAGGCTAAAGCTATGCTAACTAAAGTTAGCTATCTCTAGAAACAGGAGGAAACAGTTTGCTTAATTCAAGTCAAACAACACGCAGTTTCTCCTACGTCTAAGTATCACTTATTAATGTTATTTAATATAATTTATGTTTAATGTTTACAGACCAAAAATTGTGTAGGCCTAAATTAAAATACTACTGCCAGTTTCTGAGCTAAGCTAACCCGCCAAAATGCACTCTCTGTTCACTCCTGAAAATAGCTGATTGATGCAATATAACCTTTTGAACTTGTAATAATGTTCATATGTATAATATAGGTATATATGTTTTTGTTTTTGTTAAAGAGTGAGGAGGAAATTGAAAATCTTATACAATGTAGCCTACAGACGTTAGCTACTTCAGTCCTTGAGCTAAGCTAACCCGCCAAAAGTCTCTGTTCACTTCTTAAAAACCTACTTAACTCATATTTTGAGGGGGAAAAAATAAAATAAAAGAAAAAAAGCAGTGTGGAGATGGATTTTCTATTTATTTTTTTACTACTTTGAACAGGGGTTAGCTATTTAGCTAAGCTAACCAACTTCTGAAGGTAGTTTTTCATCATGTGCTAAATTTAGAGATGTAAGAGTTGATAAAACTGTGCTACCGGTATTCCAAAACAAAAATCTATAAAACAGTTTCTAACAAAACATATGGCTGAAGTAAATTTATCTGTTTTGTTCAACATGACTCACTAGTAGTGTTTTGGCCTGAACCAACTGTACAGCTTAGTCAACTATTGTATAAATCCTTCTGCTGCCTGTTTCACAGATTTTGCCTAACACGTACCAGAAAAGTAAATTTGTCTTTTCTTTTTTGGAAAGATGGCTGACTACCAGACTCTATAAATCATAAATCCTTTCTCTTATCTTTTGATAGCTTAAACATGCAAAGCGGTGCATGCACTTACTTGGCAAGTACACATAATTCCCATCAATTACTCCGAGAAATACTTCTTCCATCTCTGTAAATCGGGGGCAGCTGACAAGACACAGACACAGACGGCTCTTTGGCACAATGGAGCAGTTTTATATGAATGACATCTGGATAACAAGAACACCTGCACCGGGTGACCCTGCAGCAGCAGCAGCAGCAGCAGCAGCAGCTAGAGGATCGAGGATCGAGGGATGACGTTACGTTACGGGGGGATTCGAGTGGACTGAGGCTGAATTTGTGTAAGATGTGGTGGACGATAAGGAATTTTGTTGTTTGTGTGCTTTGCCAGAATTTACAGCTGAGAGACTGTCATCGGTTAAACCCGGCTGCACCTGGCAAAATCCAGTCTGTTTACCCAAGGTCGTCTGCTGCTGACATGGTGCTTCAGGAAAACCACCTTTGACCTACTAGTACTCCTCCTTTTCCTTTTTTTTTTTTTACTAAAATGTAAAAATATGAACCAAATGATAACACAAAGCAAACAAAAACACTACTTTGGAATATTAAAATAAGCAGTTTAAAGCTGCACTGCAAAAACTCAAAATCTTTCCAAGAATTTTTGTCTTATTTCTTGTCAAAATGTCTCATTTCTAGTCAAAACTAATCTCTTTCCACTTAAAATAAGACTCATCACCTAAAAATCAACTTGTTTTTAGATAATTCTCACTTGTTTGAAACAAATTTTCACTTGAAATAAGTAGAAAAATCTGCCAGTGAAAGCAAGTTTTTTTTGTGCTTGTAATAAGAAAGAGAAACTTGCTCCACTATCAGATTTTTCTACTTATTTAAAGTGAAAATCAGCTTGAAAGAAGTAAAAAGTGTCTGAAAACAAGCTGCTTTTTATGTGATGAGTCTTATTTTAAGCATGATGAGATTTGTTTTGACTAGAAATGACATTTTGACAAGAAATAAGACAAATATTCTTGGTAAGATTTTGAGTTTTTGCAGTGTTAACGGTGTAAAAGATAAATAAGATGAATAACTTCACACATCTCTAGCTACATAACAGAGGGAGGTTGTGATTTCACTAACACAAACCGACTTGTTATTCTTGGTAAGATGTTTGAGTTTTTGCAGTGTGAGACAGTGCAGGGTTGGTTCACATTTTCAAGCTCCAGAGCTACTGAACATCTGTAATTTCTGACCGACAGCTGTTTCTGTTTTTCCAAAGGGCACTCACTCTGCAGAAAGAAGAAGAAGGAGAAATGACTTCAGGAAATCCGATTTTAAAGAAGTTCCAGTCGCGCAGCAGCAGCAGCAGCAGCAGCAGCACAGACACACAATCTATAGTACACTACAAAAACTCAAATATCTTACCAAGAATATTCGTCTTATTTCTAGTCAAAACAAATCTCATTATACTTAAAATAAGACTCATCATATAAAAAGCAGCTTGTTTTTAGACACTTTTTACTTCTTTCAAGCAGATTTTCACTTGAAATAAGTAGAAAAATCTGATAGTGGAACAAAGTTTTTCTTCCTTATAACAAGGCAAGGCAAGTTTATTTGTATAGCACATTTCCACAACTCAAGGTGCTTTACCTCTTAGCAAAGTAAGAACTGTAAGACTGCAAATTAGCTGAAGCTAGACGTCTTGTATGCATCGCATTTTTCATTCTTCGTGGCAGTGTTCCCTGTTAAATAACCATTAAAATAAAATAAATAACATAAAAAGCAAACACAAGCACAAAAAACTTGTGCAAGTGAAAATGATCTAAAACAAGTTAATTTTTAGGTGATGAGTCTTATTTTAAGTGGAAATAGTTCAGTTTTGACTAGAAATGAGACATTTTGACAAGAAATAAGACCAATATTCTTGGAAAGATTTTGAGTTTTTGCAGTGTAGCTCAGACGAAAACCATGAACTAAAAACGTCGCTTTTCTAAACAAATTCTGCTCCATCTTCCATTTAATCCCTAATAAAATACAAATGAAAGCACTTGTATGTTTTTAGGTTTTTCAATTAGTGTCCTCTGCTCTGCCTACAGCACACTGAACAAGCATGTCTCTGGACTCGAACTGCATGAAAATCTGCACTGCAAAAGCTCAAAAACTTACCAAGAATATTTGTCTTATTTCTAGTCAAAACAAATCTAATTCTACTTAGAATAAGATAAATAACATTAAAAAGTAGCTTGTTTTTAGACACTTTTTACTTCTTTCAAGCAGATTTTCACTTGAAATAAGTAGAAAAATCTGATAGTGGAGCAAGTTTCTTATTACAAGCACAAAAAACTTACTTTCACTGGCAGATTGTTCTACTTATTTCAATTGAAAATGTGTTTGAAACAGGTGAAATGATCTAAAAACAAGTTCATTTTTTAGGCTTATTTTAAGTGGAAAGAGGTTAGTTTTGACTAGAAATTAGACATTTTGACAAGAAAAAGGACAAATATTCTTGTAAAGATTTTGAGTTTTTGCAGTGTGGTTTGCTCGACTTCTCTCTAACCCTGCTCCTGGGAACAGTTTCTGTCTCCATGAGCTGTAAAATAACCGTTATTTCTAGTGAATTGAGAGTGACATTTTACCCTGGTGACCTGTGAAAGATGAAGTGAATGGAGCCGATGTCGTGTCGCCCGAGCGCCACTAGAGGCCAACAACTCATCATCATCATCATCATGAGGTGGGACGGCCCGAGGCCCGAGACATGATGCGACGACTCTGTTCCAGCTGAAAGGAAAAACACTGCTGACATGTAGAATTAGCCACGACCAGTAAACCATCTCCATGCTCTCACACACACAGCTCAGTCCGTCTCTTCCTCTCTCTTCTCTTCTCTGGATGTGATGCTCTGAAATACTAGTAAAAGTAAAAGTAGCTCAGTCCACATGTTACTCGAGTAAGAGTAAAAAAGCACTTGCTTTTAAAGGTACTTAAGTATCCAAAAGTACATGCTTTTAAATTTACTTTAAAGCAGAAGTAAGCGATCCGGTCGTTTTGGCTAATGCTGCGTTCCAGGCAGGCTTTTGAAACCGTAAATTACAGCTTCAAGTCACAACTTACGACTTTGTAGCGTTCCAGGCAACCCACTCGTGTTTCTCCGACCTGTTTTACCTGTGAAAGTCACTATAACGGCCACTCGTAACTTCTGACCTGTGAACTCGTACCAGATCGAACTGGTACGACTTCACAGGTCGGAAAAACACGAGTTACGAGTTGCCTTGAACGCACCATAACGTCTTGTCAGCCGATGGAGTTAGCAGCCCCCGCCCTCGTCATGGATCTATTGGTCCTCGTCCCTACGTCACCACATTCAGGCGCATCCCTTGGCTGCACACACAGAGAGGACCGCCCCTTTATGCCGTTCTCTCTCCTCATTGGATAAAACTTGTAGGATACAAGAAAAGTTTTCTCCTCGGCTCAGAGCAGAGCAGATTGACTGACAGACCCGTGTTTCAGACCAAACACTCTATGTAAGTGATTGCTGTCGGAAGATATAACTATTTAAGACTTATATTAACACAAAAATATCACTTACTTCTGCTTTAACTTACATTTGAGTCTGTATGTCAACTAAACTAAACTGTTCAATCTTCAACTGATCGAGGGAGGAGGAGCTAAACTAAAAAGTGAAGGTAAACATGTTAATTTTTTAGATCTGACAGTTTAATTCCAAACATTTTCCAAGCAAAGATACTTTAAACTCTTGCAATAAAAATAATCATTCCACTTACACTAGAATGAGGGTGAACAAAAACAATTATTCTTGATGATCATCGTTACGTCAAAGAAAAAAAAATAAAACGTCTCTTTCTTCTCTGAATTAATATTTTCTTGTTCTTTGCAGGTTTTTTTTTTGTGTTTCCAAAAATCACATCTGGTGACACAGTCGTTCCATGTTCTCACTTGGAAAACCAGCGAGGTGCCAGTGACTCCGATAGGGAACCAATAGGAATCTTTTATTGGACCAAAAAACAACAAAAACTGTCCCGATTGCACATGTGACTTTCAGCTGATTCCTTCCTTCACCGGGCGTCGCTGCTGCACCTCCACTGAAATACATGTGGTAGATAAGGAGGAAAACATTCCTGATTACAATGAGTGCATAGACAAATCTTTAAATACACAAGAAAGAAGCTGAAACCTGGCCCCAGATCGATCCTCTCTTTAACTCATGATTTTCCCTTTTTAACCGTGTTTTACCTGAATTATAAACCATGCCACAAAAAGGAACAAAAAGTATTGGTCAGAAAAAGGTTAAAAACACACTAAATTGATACTTGAAATATATCATTTCATTTCACATCGACGTCGTGTAAATCAAACCCATAATAACCCCTAAATTTCCCCCCGTTTTCTAGACAAATGACTTCATCATCAGGTCAAAGACTGGTGGAGAGGAAATAGAACAAACAAGGCCGCCCCCTGGTGGCCAAACCAGAGCACGGCGCATGCTGCTGCTGCTGCTACCCACAGAGAGTAAAATAGTAAATAAGGCATTAATTTATACATCACACACTTCATAATTGCAAATAGCACTTGACAGTTCACCACTAACAACTGAAGGGTTTTTACAGATTTGTCATCGTTCACTATGTTTACACCGAAAAAGGGGGACAACAGACGTTTTTTGTCCAAATCATGTCGAACAGAGGAAAAAAATCAAAAAAGAAAAAAAGAAACAGTTCTTCCTCTGTGTTGATTTGAATAAAGCCAGACACTGCGCCTCATTGAAAGAGAGAAACGAGGAGGAGGAGGAGGAGGAGGAGGTTTCCAGCTCAGTAGATGAAGAGGACTCGGGTGCGGGGCAGCGTGGAGAAGCTGTCGGCCATCTTGCGGATTCTGGTGTAGTTGATGAATCCTCGCAGGAAGAGCAGGATGCCTGAAGAAAAAGAGGATTGGACCGTGAGACTGGTTTTAGGTTGACTAATATTCATTCATTCTACATTGAAGGTAGAGACGTCAAATAAAATGTTGCTGAGCAAAGGACGAGTTACAGTTTTTCTCGATTGCTAAGACACATTTCTTGAAAGCTTCTCTCATTTTCTCTAAACTGTGAACACAAACCCCAATTTTCAAGCTACATTCACAAAACCTCAGACTCTTCTTGCAAAACCAAACTTTCACCTCAAAACAGTTCAATCTGGTGCCCAAAACTGAACTATGTTGTCAAATCGTGCCCCGAGTCAATCAACATTAAAAACACTACTGAGCAGCCACTAAACACTACATAGAAAAATAGCAAACACAATGCTCAGCACATGAAGCTGTAGAAATAAATGTTTATCGTTCACTGTAGCTAAATGCATGTTGCAAAACAAAAAACCTGTGCATTTACACTGCAGAACTTCTCTCCTTCCCTTTCTTTCACCCTCCTCCCTCCCTCCCCACATCCATTTCATCCCCTTTTACTTCCTTCTTTTTTCTTCCCAGTTCATCCCTCCCTCCCCCCCTCATCCTCTCTTCCTTCACCCTGTCGTCTCTCATCTTCTCCTCTTGTAAAACAAAAAACCTGTGCATTTAGCACTTGTACATAGTACTGTAAAAAAAAAAAGAAAAAAAAAAGTACAAAAACCAGAAATCCTGTGCATTTTACACGTAGCACTTGTACAGTACAAAGACAAACAGTAATCTTGTGCATTTAGCACTTGTATACAGTAAGCCTACGTAAAAATAAAGTACAAAAATATACAAATAAGAACTCAGCCACAGCATACTGTAATTTCTCTGTACTGGGCCAGCCCACAGGACTTCATCCTCAACTGGTTTATACATGTTCCCTCACATCATTGGACACAAGTGTGATCAATTTTGAGTTGTTGTGTTCAACCGGTGAAACTTGTGCTTTAGTTGTGTTTGACTTTTGCCACCTGTGCTCAGCATTATGCAACACAGGTGCATCACAATGAAAATGTGTTGGTGAGTTGTGTCTAAACAGGTGAAAAGTGTTGATGGTTTTGCCAAAAGAGTGACTGATTCAATCAGTGGGTTCAGGCAACTGAGAATTTGGTTCAGACAACAGGGTTTAGTGTTTTAGCAATTGAGAAAAACTGTAAAAGGTTCAAGACACAAGAAATAAAAACATGTCAGGAAATAAAACTATTATAATGAGCATGAACTGATCGGCTTAAACAGGAAGCAAAGTGCAGTGTAATTAAAGATATAAACTAAAACCCTGATGCAAAGAAATTAAACAAAAACCAAGTGTCTGAACTAGGGGTGTGACGAGATCTCGCCAGATTAAACTCGACGATATTTCTCGTTGCGTTAAAAATCTTGGAACTGATGAAGCCTCTTAGATGAGAGGTGAAACGTCTTCCTAGACAAATAACCAAGTCCAGTTGCTTTTGATTTAAATTTCTTTGGGGATAATTTTATTTTTTATAAATTTTGGAAACATGTGAATGAATGGTGACCAGGAAAGAGATATAAAAATGTCTGAGATCAGACATCAGAAGACGAGTGCGACAGGATTATTTTAAAAAGCTAAAGAAGATTGGTATTTGTGGTATTTTTATTAGAAGGATAAATAAAGAAATAGAGTCGACTGTGGTTCCTGTGGTACGTTTCACAAAACACTCTCAGAAATGCATCTGAAATATTTAAAGGGATAGTTCAACATTTTGGCAAATTTGCCCATCACCATAACCCCTATAGTCATAGCAGTAGGTTTGTTACCTTTAATTGTCAGTGCAAGCTATTTTTAGAACGGTGGAGCAGAGCCGTGAGCTGCTCAGAGCTACGCTACGGAGGCTCATTATGGGATTTCTTGGTTTCCCTCATCAAACTCATCAAATACACAATCCAACAACTCCACAACGCTCTGGTGGACAAGTTGTGAGCTGCACATTCACCACGCTATGAGATAATAACACAACGTTACCACACAGAGTTGTTGTAGAGGGAAATACAGAGACTGCTTGATGAAAAACTGCCCCTGAAGGCAACGCGCATCAGTGTTTTTGCAAGAATTTCCCTCTGAGCAGCTCACGGCTCTGCTCCGCCGTTCTAAAAACAGCTTGCACCGACAATTAAAGGTAATGAACCTACTGCTATGACTATAGGGATTATGGCAATGGGCCCGTTTGCCAAAATGTTGAACTATCCCTTTAAAAACAAATAATCCTTCAGTGATGATTGTCAGTGTGTTTATCTGAAGTTTCTGCTGCCTGCTTTAGCAACAAAAAACTGCAAAAATCAATGTGTAAAAATATTTTTGTTTCATTATGAAACTGTGACAAAGATGCACAATCTGTGTCACTTGTGAACCCATCAACGTTGGGCCTGAGGGGTAATAATGAAGTCTGAATATCTAATATGATAATTAAGCTCAATTATCCTGCTGTATATTATTCTATTCTGTTTCTGTTTATATGAAATCTCTACACTGTTGTAACGAGGCTCAAGAAAACAAGAGCAAAAAATGTGTCACAAGCAAAACTAAACCTTGCGATTGCTCCTATTTGATTCATTTAAAGGGATAGTTTACCCAAAATTGAAATTTCTCTGAGTTACAGGGGGTCTCCGTGCAGCTAAGCTTGTTTGTAGAGGAAGCTCCCAGTGTTGCTCTGCTGGAATCTCGCGTGATTTGCGGAGCCGTGAACAGGGTGTCAGTGCAAATCACGCAAGATTTGGGCAGACACAGGCAAAGCAGTGAACTGAGACACTGGGAGCTTCCGCTACAAACAAGCTTAAAATATAGACTTATTTAATTTTTTTCGGAACAATTTCTCATGTTGGGGCTTCAATACCAGAGGGACATTACATATGAGCAGCATGGAGGTATTTGGATGTTTTTTGGTGTGTCTTTTTTTACGAAGACAGTTGGTATCCATTTGCAACCGTCATATGGACATGCACTGCTACGCCGAGACCCCCTGTAACTCAGAGAAGCCACGGAGGACTCTGAAACTTCTCCCAGCCCTTAGTCCACATGAGGGGGAGGAGATAATGAGTGAAATTTGAATTTTGGGTGAACTATCCCTTTAATTTGAAGTTTCTGCTGCCTGCTTTGGCAACAAAAAACTGCAAAAATCAATGTGTATTTTCGTTTCATTATGAAACTATGATAAAGATGAAAAATCTGTGTCACTTGTGATCAGTTCAACAGAGGAACATCAACGTTGGGCCTGAGGGGTAATAATAAAGTCTGATAATTATCCTGCTGTATATTATTCTATTCTGTTTCTGTAGCATATGAAATCTCTACACTGTTGTAATGAGGCTCAAGAAAACAGAGCAAAATATGTGTCAAAAGCAAAACAAACAAAACCTTGCGATTGCTCCTATTTCATTCATTTAACTGCAGATTGAAGCGGTGGACTTAGACTCACCCAACACCAGGAACACCCACCACAGCCAGTACTGTCCATCAAAGTAACCGGGGAAGTACGTGGAGAACTGGAAACCAAGAGAACAGCAGAAAAGACGACCGGTTAGAGAATAAATACGGCCGGTAAAAACAAACGGCTTCACACAAAATGAGTCCTGTGTTTAAAAAAAAAAAAAAAAAAGTTAACAAAGTTCTGAAGAAGTCTTTGAGGAAGGCGACCACTACAGAAACAACAGTAAAATACCACAGGGCTGTTTGGGGCTTTGGACTTGTTTGTGCGTACATATAACCACATTTTTATGTGTTTGTGTGTGTGTGCGGTGTGTAACGTCTATATGTGTGTGTGTGTGTGTGGGCTTTCTCTTACGCCAGTGATCCTCACTATTTTTTTCACAAGAGCCACATTGGCAGTGCAAAATCAAGGGGATGAGCCACTTTTGCGACAACATACTAAAGTCACCTTTGCAAATGTGCATTTCTACATATAAATTGGACATCGCACCAAATAAGAAACAACACAGCCAATACATTTTCATTTAAGACCATATTTACCTTAATACTGGGATGAGGGGAAGCTGGGCATGCATGTCCTTGACTTTCTTAATGTGTATTTGTAGTTTGTTGTTGCAATCACAGTGAGGGTTTGTTAGGGTTCATGCCATACAGAACAAATAAAAATTTGTCTGTCCACTTGTCTTGAAATGTTCTGTGCTCATCTTGTATGTTTCCTATACTACACCTGCCGTTTGCCTGCTCGTCCCCTCTCTGGTGTCTTCGTGCTGATTTTTGTTTGCTGCTTCCTCAGACTCATTTTGCTCACCCACTACACTAT
Source organism: Trachurus trachurus (assembly GCF_905171665.1). Taxonomy (NCBI): domain Eukaryota; kingdom Metazoa; phylum Chordata; class Actinopteri; order Carangiformes; family Carangidae; genus Trachurus; species Trachurus trachurus. The sequence goes on from NC_139903.1 coordinate 2,100,141, forward strand.
TCGTTACAACACTGTAGCTAGCTGCCTGCAAACGTGCGCTGCGGTCAAGTGTTGTAAACAATGCCACATGGCTTGCGGGCTGCGTTGCCAGGTTTGACAGTGCTCCCTTTAGGGATCACCATTAAGGCTTAAAATACTTCCTTTCATCTTCATTATTTGGGTGAAGGCAGGGAGAAGTATAATTCAGATGTTTGCGTTTTTGTTGTGCAGTGTTGTATGTTTATGTAGCACATTTGAAAAAATGTATTGGCTGTGTTACCACATAGGAAGCTACCAAGAGAGCCACGAATTATAGCTAAAACTGTCTTACGCGGACGATGAGGATCCATTTGATGAGGGAGAGGCCGAAGCCGGAGATCGCTCCGTAGCGTCCGGCGGCCGAGGTGGTGAGACAGAACGACAGGAAGAAACCGATCCAGTTGAAGAGGAACGCCACTGGAAGAGAGGAGAGAAGAGAAGAGAAGAGAAGAGAAGAGAAGAGAAGAGAAGAGAAGAGAAGAGAAGAGAAGAGAAGAGAAGAGAAGAGAGGGTCAGACATGTCGTCATAACAACAACAAAGAGCAGGAAATATAATATAATGTCACTGGTTTGTAGAGAAGTCGTTTGTATCAGAAGAGAAAGAGGGAAAATAGATGTTTATTCTTCAAAATCAAACATGTTAAAGTGAGAACTGATGTAAAATACAAATGTGTTTCAGTTTTGGGAGTTAAAATATAAGAATAAGCTCAGTGATGAGTTATTATGTAGTTCTCTGTTGAGTTTTAAGAAAGCCTTAAAATGTTAAACAATTAATAACTATAAATTACAGTAATGATTCTTTTCGTCTTCATTTGTCGGTAACCCTTTAATTTACAGGCTGCTACTGTAGTTACGTGATAATGTCAAGAAATAACAAGTAATTGTGTCATAATGTCTAGAAACAGCCCAGAAATAACGATTGATTGAGTAGAAATAGTCCAGAAATATCGGTCAGTTGCAACGACTTGGTGGAGAAACATTCAAAGCATGAAAAGTAAGTCATGTGTAATCTTTATGAAAAACATGAAATCACTATGAAACTGACAATAATTTCTGGGCTATTTCTTGACATTACTACACAATGAACGGCCTGTAAATTAAAGGGTTACAGACATTTTTTAGTTAGTTAGTTAGTGTGTGTGAAATGTAAGGATGTAATTATATATGATAATACTGTATGTGCTGGCTAGTTGTGTATGAAAAATGGTGACTTTGATGTTGGTGTCGTGTGACCGAAACAAACAATTTCATTAATTAATTCATGTTTGTAACAGCTGTACGTTCTGTGGTTGTGAAGGAGAAACTGTCCAACATGTGTTTGTTGACGGTTTTCATGCAACTTCCTTTTGGTTTCACATACAAATAAGTGTGTCTCATCATATAAAACATTATATTACTGTAAGTAAATCATATGGACTTCTTATTATCACCAACCCAGATTTATCCTCTGATGAAAAATACAGAATATAAATGTGATGAACATTTGAGCTAAATATTATTTACACAAAACAATCTGGCTAAAGAAAATCCCCTCCCTTTGTTTCCAGCTTTAAAATGACACTAAATGTCTAAATGACACTATATATTTGAACACTATTGGGAACATATAAAGCATAAACAATAACTTGGCAAAAACAATTAGATGATTTGAACATTTTAATTTGAATGTTTAGCTCAGTTTGTTCTGCTCTGTTCTAATCATGATGCATCTGATTGTATTGATCATACTGTTCTTATTTTATGAAGTTTGTCATTGTTATCTAAATATTTAATGTTATTTACAATGTCTCTGTTGAATAAAGTTTATTTTAAAATAAAAAAGAGAGAGAGGGAGAGGAGCAGACTAACTGAAGAAGGTGAGCATGAAGATGCCGTCGTTTCCTATTCTCAGCTGATCGGCGTCTTCAAAGTCGTCCCTGGTCACAAAGTCTTCGTCCTGAGGTGGAAAAAAAACAAAACACAAAGAAAGAGTCAGAAGATATTTAACAGTGAAACAGTCTGAGATCCATGTGAATGTGATGATGAAGCAGCTGCTGCTAACAGACAGTGAACACAACACGATGATGAACCAACAGAAACGTCACAGCACAGTAAAACACATCTAACAACTCTCACTGTCTCTTCTTAAAGGGATAGTTCAACATTTTGGCAAATTGGCCCATTGCCATAATCCCTATAGTCATAGCAGTAGGTTCGTTAACTTTAATTGTCGGTGCAAGCTGTTTTTAGAACGGCGGAGCAGAGCCGTGAGCTGCTCAGGGCTACACTACGGAGGCTCATTATGGGATTTCTTGGTTTCCCTCATCAAACTCATCAAATACAAAATCCCAAAACGCTCTGGTGGACAAGTTGTGACCTGCACATTCACCATATGAGATAACACAACGTTACGAAACGGAGCCGTTTTCGAGGTAAATACAGAGTCTGCTTGCTGAAAAACTGTCCCTGAAGGCAACACGCATCAGCGGTTTTGCATGAATTTCCCTCTAAAACAACTCTGTGTGGTAACGTTGTGTTATTATCTCATAGCGTGGTGAATGTGCAGCTCACAACTTGTCCACCAGAGCGTTGTGGAGTTGTTGGATTGTGTATTTGATGAGTTTGATGAGGGAAACCAAGAAATCCCATAATGAGCCTCCGTAGCGTAGCTCTGAGCAGCTCACGGCTCTGCTCCGCCGTTCTAAAAACAGCTTGCACCGACAATTAAAGGTAACGAACCTACTGCTATGACTATAGGGATTATGGCAATGGGCCAGTTTGCCAAAATGTTGAACTATCCCTTTAAAGCTGAAATCAATCCATGGAGCGGTAGATAACGTTATTTATCATCTACCATGTTACCATGTGCTGAGTTCCTCTTTAACTCCTGATTTAATCATACTTTTTGTTTTACACAACCTCAGACAACCTAAACATATCGTTTTCTTCATTATTTCCTTTTTAAGTCGTTCCTTTCTTCTCACTTCTGAGAAGAATTTCCTGGGAATCTGCATCAAGTATCCTGACACCGTATTTAACACTTGAACACACTTTCCCATTTACCAGAGTGACATTAAAGACAGTGAAGGACTCAGAGGTGACAGTCTGATTCAGTATTGCTGCTGCTGCAGCTGAACAGTCTTTAACTCCAGTTTTAATCAAAAAGTAAAAAAAAGCAAAGAGAAAGATAGATCAATTTATTTTACACCTCAGACAGGCTAAAAATAATGTTCTTTGTATTTTGCTCTAATATATTTGTCTCTTACATAATAAGGCTGTTTACACTTTACAGTTACTGTATGTTGTACACTTTATTCTGATGTGTTTTTACCCTTCTTCTTCTTTTTTTTTTAAATCACGTCTTTCTCCTCTGTGGTTCTGAGTTTTGAAGTTTTGAAGCTCCTGCAGAGTTCCTCTTTAACATCACAGGTCTGATCTAACTAGACACTACACACTGACTAACACTCTGAATACACACATATACAATACATAAAATAAAGCTGGGACAGGTAGGTACATCTATGGTGTCACACACACACACACACACACACACACACACACACACACACTCCTCCCAGTTACCTCCAGTGAACTGCGAATTACATCGTCAAAAGTCTCCAGTCGCTCCCTGTGCTGAGGCTGCAGAGCGCCGCGCAGCGTGAGGCAGAGAGACACAACAACAATATTCAAATAAATTAAAAAAGAGCAAATAGTTTCTGAGATTATGGTCTTTTTACTGTGGCAGAAGAAGGAGAAACGTGGAGAGACTCCTACAGTCGTCATAAAGTTCTGTGTGAAAATCTGTCAAATAAAAAACTAATGAAACTGAGGCGCAGCACAAACTCTGCACGGTGCAACTTTCTATGATTCGGTCCGATTCGATCATACAATGCATCTTTATGCATCAGCCTGTGAATATTCTCATTTGTCCAGGTCATCGTTATCCCCAAAGAAATTTAAATCAAAAGCAACTGGACCTTTATGCATCACATCCTCAATTTTTTATGTTGCCACACGAGGCTTTGTCATTATTTAACATAAATAGTCAGATAAACGTGATCACTTTTTATTTATATAAAATAAAATAGAAAATATTATGTAATTGCATGAATATTTGAAGAATGGTGGAATAGTTCCCGGTGAATATCGAGTAGTGATTTTGCTTTAAGTGCCGGTCCCTGCAGCGCCGCTCAGCGACCACTAGAGGTCAGAGTTCAGCTGCTCCCACATGAGGTTTAGTTCTTTACCAGTGACTTAAACAGAGACGAGAGGTTGTTACAGGACAAACACTGGAAGTAGTTCTGCTTATAGTAAATATTACTGTATTTAAATGCTGTGTTTCACTTTTTCACTTCTTCTTTTTGCTTTTCTCAGAACCAACGGTGCAACAACAACACGAAGCTCAACACTTTAAAATACTTTCATCATCAAACCTCTGACTCTTCTGCTTCAAAACTAAAAACATCAAACAGCTCAGAACAGTTTTATCTGATCAGGACCAAAGTCTGTTTTCAGATGGTTCACAAGTTAATGAGAATAAAACACACAACACCGCTGATCACTGATCAGTACAGAGAAACATAGAAAACACAGAGTTGAAATCTACTGTAACGACTGTAAACTATTCAATATTTAATGTTTAGATTCAGAAGAAGAAGTTCTTCCTCTTCCTCTCTCATTGTTTCCCTTCATTGTTTCTGTCAAACCTTCATCATCCTGTGACCTCGGCCCGGGGTCATGTTGGTTTCCTTTCATCATCATCATCATTAGAAAGTGTAAACAGAGCTGCACTTGTTTCACTTCTGCACAAATTAAGCATTAGAATGAGATTAAATCAGATCTAACTGGTGCTTTTTTTGTTTTTCTCCTTTAAATTGTTGTTTTTAATGCGTCTGAATGATCTGTACTACTGATCATTGTTTCTATGTAAAGCACACTGACTGAGTTGTGCATGAAACGTGCTACTGTATGTAAATGAAGCTGCTTTGCCTTCAGTCAAATGTGTTCAGGCCACTGAGAGTTTGGTTCAGAGAATTTAGTGTTTTAGGAATCCAGAAAAACCCTCAAACGCATTAAATTATGTAATTTTTTACAAACAAGTTCTCAGTGAAGGAGGCGTCTTAGAAACAAACTAAAACATCAACACTAAATCCTCCTTTCCAACTCTCTCCATCTAGATTTCCTCTGTCTTACAGTTTTACTGAATAAAGAAATGAAATAAATTACTTTGAATGAAACAACAACAAAACTGAACTAAAACAACTCTTACTGCACAGTACTGCAATAAAAATTATAACTTGGGGGAAAATAAACATTAGGACCTCTTCATCATCACCTGTATGGTGAGTTATTCAGAGCATCGGAAATTGCAAATGTAGGACCAGGACCAATCAAAACGGGGTTTTCATTCATTGCATTTCAGGCAATCTCATCGCCATGCCGATGAAATTCTGATTTATCCTCAGGGTTCCCACTCTTTCCTTGAAATCATTTTCCTGGACTTTTCCAGGACATTTCCAGCGGCTACAGTCCCATTCATGCTCTGGAGAAGTCTTCTTTTCCACAGTTGGACCTTATTTTGTACATGTTTGTTTCTATGTTTCTTCCTCTCTCAGCCCCAGAGAGAAGTCTGGTTTAAAGATGTGCAGTCTGTGGCTCTAACTTATGCAATAATCTCTTACAGTTACACGCTTAGAAATTCCTATGAATTTATCATAGAACAACACAAACATGGAAACACTCGTCAACTCAAAGTCTCTAGTTTTCTCACTAGGCAGAAAATAAATCCTTAGTGAGGTCTGAAAACGGCAAACAGAGCTCTGGTAAATCATTTTCTAGGACAACTGAAGCTTTTCCAGGACATTTGACTTTTTTTCTCATTTTCCATGTGTTGGTCAACCATTTTCCAGGTTTTCCAGGTTTTCCAGGACAAGTGGGAACCCTGATCTCCAGTTTACTCCGGAAATTCTTTATGTTCTTTCTTTGCACAGACTGAACATAAAGAAAACTCAACACAGCAGTGACCAACCACACCTCAGTAACACGCCAACACGCCTCCAGCAGCATCGTAGCTGTTTGCTGTTCAAACATGAGCACTGAGCTCACACTTATTTATTTTTAGCAGATTTTGCAAAAAGTGAGTCAAGATTTCAGCTGTTGTGGTCGTTTCTTATCTTTCCTTTCAGCTGAAAAAAATAAATATGTGATGATGAGATTTCTACCTCAACTAACTTCTGCAATTCTAATATTATATCTAACCATGTGACTGTGATTTTTAATTATTGGTTTTATTGATAATAATAATAATAATAAATTGTTTCTCAACTAAGTTTGAGAATCTGCAGCTGTTCAAACCAGCTGCACGACGACGACAAAGACACACAATCAGATAAGTCGAGTAAGTACACACCTCAACAACACAAGACAAACAGAGTCGCTGTGGTCGAACGCTGCTGAGCACTTCCTGCCACGCAGACAACACTGCAGCGTGTGTGTGTGCGTGTGTGTGTGTGTGTGTGTGCATACGGTGAACGTTGCCACATGCTAAAAGGGGAAAAAAAAAAAAAAAAAGTGAGACACTCACTCTTCCGGTTACCAGGGGAACGGTGGTCTCAGCTTTGGTTCTTTCTGCTTCATCATAGGACGGTAGCGTCGTGGCCACGTTGTACGACGGCGGTTTGGGGAAAGCACCGTCCTCCTTGTAGTCGAAATACGCTGAAGAACAAGAAACAGAAACGACATCGTTACGGTCACAAAGAGAGAAAAGGTTTTCTAACACTGGACTGGTTTCAGAATGACTGATTGTTCCTGAAGTGTCCACTGAGTCACTGTTTAACATGTATTCACACACAGCGAAGTGGAAACGAGCTCTTTATAAGATTACAATGCATATTTTTGCTTTCATTTCATATTTATGTTTTTTTGACCTTTAAATATAACATTTAAATATTCAGTTAGAGGAGCTGGAGAGAGACACTTTGCTTTTATAGATTCAAAAAGGACTGAGATGATAATTTGATAATCGAAACCAACTAATCATCAACTAAAGTGACTGATTCAAATGTGAGTAACTTATTAAAATGACTTCTCAAAGCAATAACCTGTTCCTGGGAGAGTAAATTCTTTCATCCATGTTATTATTACCTTTGATTAAGAGGTTAGAATAATCAAAACAACTATGATGAACAAATTCATAGCACCTTTCTACCTGATAATATGTACAAGTTAAGTTATTATCAAGTTAGTGTTAATCTTTATAGTTGTATTCTTGTATTCTATATTATTTATTTTTTGCACTTCTCTTCTTAACCACTTTATATAGTTGTTTATGTGGCTGCTATCTATGACATTTCAATTTCCCAACGCAGATTAATCCATCTATATTTAAAACTCAAAATCTTTCCAAGAATATTTGTCTTATTTCTTGTCAAAATGTCTCATTTCTAGTCTAAACTAATCTCTTTCCACTTAAAATAAGACTCATCACCTAAAAATGAACTTGTTTTTAGATCATTTCATTTGTTTCAAACAAATTTTCACTTGAAATAAGTAGAAAAATCTGCCAGTGAAAGCAAGTTTTTTGTGCTTGTAATAAGGAAGAAAAACTTGCTCGACTAGCAGATTTTTCTACTTATTTCAAGTGAAAATCTGCTTGAAAGAAGTAAAAAGTGTCTAAAAACAAGCTGCTTTTAATGTGACGAGTCTTATTTTTAGTAGAATGAAATTTGTTTCGACTAGAAATGACATTTTGACTAGAAATAAGACAAATATTCATGGTAAGATTTTGAGTTTTTGCAGAGTATTTATCCTTTTGGAGCTGATAAGTTGAATTCATCATCATGGTTTTGTACAACACTGACGAGACGACAGAACTCCCCGGTGCGTCACCATTGTCTCCGTCCTCAACCAGAGAAACATCTGGATGAGTCATAGTAGGTCTCACCGGCATTGTCGGCTGCGACGCTGCTGTAGGGAGGCGGAGCGTCGGCTGCTACCTGCGGACTCTCCTCCGCGTCCTCGTCGTTGGGCAACTGGTGGGAGGTGAGAAGAGAAGAGAAGAGAAGAGAAGAGAAGAGAAGAGAAGAGAAGAGAGACAAAAGACAAAACCACATCCTGATTAACTAAAGGCCACTAATGCACCACCACGTGTCTGCCTGGCTGCTGCTTTCCATTAGAAACGCTGTAGTATTTTAGAAAAAGAAGAGGCTGCACGTTGTTTCAGCTGATGTCTGACTAAACACGCACACACATGAAATGAAATGAAATAGAAAAAGCAGAAACGAGCCCAGAACACGACGTGTTTCTCTCTCTTGGTAAAAGCAGGAAGCGCATTAGGAGCCTAAACCCATTGAAAAATTAAAAATAAAATAAAACACTCTAATCACAGTTTTGTCGTTGAGCTCAAGGAGAATATAAAAAACTAAACCCAAGCACTTTGGATTCATTAACACAGGTCCTCTAGTTTCCTACAGTTTCCTTCTAGAGATGAACTGGTAAACTAAACTCGTAGGATCACATTAAGGAAAACAGGGACGATCTAAAGTCATTTATTCCAATTAATTAACTCTAATGACTTGCTGGTGTAACCTCCTGAGTCCTATAATTCAGGCAGATCAGCTGGACATGCAAAAATAAAGTAAATATTCACCAGGGAAATAATAAGTGTGCAAAGAGTCAACTCAAGGAGCTTCTTCCTCTTTTAATAACACCCAGTAAAATACTATTCTTTCCAGGAAATATTCAAAAAGATTACTTCACTTGGGTGAAGCACAATCTCGGCCTTCTGTCAGACCTTATGATATTTCATGATTAGTAACACACTAATAGTTTGGGAAACACCCTCTTAAATAAAGTGACAAACAATTGAAAACAATATCAATCAAAAACGATCAAAGGCAATAAGACAAGTTATAAACAATAAAACAATAGCAATCATACCGGATAGATTCTTAAAAACATTAAAGAAAGCTGTCATTCTCCGATCTCTAACCATATACGTTATTAAAAAGGAAGGTTTTAAGCTTATTCTTGAAAACAGAGAGAGGGTTTTCTGCCTAACAGGTTTGGATTGGAAGTCGATTAATTATATATAAAATAAAATACCTCTTGGATCCTGAGTGGCGACGCTTCAGGCCACATTTTCTATTTCTCCCACAGAAGTCGAGCGGCTTTCAGCCTCTAATGCGTCTGCACATCAATTATTACTGCGATCGACCACGCGAGCAGACTTATAATAAGACCTGTCTGACTGTCTGTCTCCATAAGCAGGTCAGCAGCCAGATTTGACAGCTAATCTAGATGATGATGATGATGATGATGATGAGTGATCAGACACTGTTGTAGGTCATGTGTAAAACATAGTCACATGCACATAAATAACTAAATACAAGTCTGCTGTCAGAATTTCCATATCATTCTGGGTTATTTTCTGGTTTCATTTCTTTAAAATCTTGCCTGTGGTTGAGACTTTTTGTCAACACCGACAGCTTTCTGAGTTTACACAGTGTCATCAATATTTCACAACACAAAGTTGATGACACAGATTTGGTCACATTTATTTTACCAACCAGTGGTTTTTGTTTTTTAGGACACAGACAGTTTATAACCGCAGGCAGTTATGTTATGTTATGTTCACAAAACTGGTTTCAGATTGAACTCACAAAACAGGTGCATCTCAATAAAATAGAATATAGATCATGGAAAAAGTTTAATTAGGTCAGTAATTCAACTCAAAAAGTGAAACTAATACATTATATAGATCCATTACACCCAGAATTATGAAAACCTAAAATTCAGTATCTCAAATTTTTTTAATATTACAAACAAATCAATTAATACGGAAATGTTGGCCTTCTGAAAAGTATTTCCATCTATATGCACTCAATACTTGGTTGGGGATTCTTGACTTGAACTACTGGAAATTGACTTTTCCATATTCTAACTTATTGAGATGCACCTGTAAAGTAATTAAAGCGACCACATAAGACCGAATAAATAAGTATCACTAGATATAATGAACATACCGTATATTAACAAAAAAGAAAACTGATTATCTTTCCAGTATGAGCCACATACAGGAAACAAACTGACATCCCTCTACAATACTTTCACTTTTAATTTGAAGTAAAGAGATACTTATATATTTAATTAATCAGAAATCACGAGTTTTATTATTAGTAACATAATATTATCACATTAAATACCGCTAAATACTGAGAAACTACCAGTAAAAACAACAAACACGTTCAAACTAACACGTACTAAGCTGTGTTTTAACTAATGCTGCGTTCGAGACAGCTGGGAAATAGGAACTTTCAGACCTCCTACTTGAAAACGTGCAATCAAACGCCACCTCACGTCGGAGAAAAAAAATCTACCCCGACGTAACACAACAACGTTATGAACTATACAGTATTTACTTACGGTTACAGATTAACCTACTGATGTTGTGGGACAAAGTAAATCCATGTTGTTATCTCTCTCTCTGTCCGATTTTAAATGATCTGCTTCATCATCGGAGTTTTCAAATGGGAGATTCTCCGATTCCCAGTTATTCGCGAACGCAGCATAAGTGGCTCGATACTAGCAGCACTAGCACGGAGACGTTACGTTAGCATGCTGCTAATGCTAACACCTGCGGATGAAAAATAACGACGTTTCTCGAAAATAAAACACATCGATTTGACAACGATACCGACTCGTAGCTTCACAGAAGAGGGGAATATGATGTTAAAACCCCACAGACACACACACATGTAGCCGTAAAGCTGCTTTTTAATCAGCTGCTAACGTTACACAATACGATTTATAACGTAAAATGTAATGTTGACGTTGGGTTTTCTGTTTAACCAACGGTCGGTCGGTTAGTGTCGTTGTAGCTCATTTACCTGCTGGTATCTGGCGCTCGGCTCGGCCATTCCGGCTCAGGATTTGACGACACAGGAGAAAAAACACTGTGCCAAAGACACACACACAAAAAAAAAACTAAATTATATAACACAACAAACAGTAAAAGTCAACGGTGGACCACAATTGAACAGCTGCTGCTGCTTCTTCTCCCCCTGACTGCTCCTTGCTCCTCTTGTGGTGAAGTCACGAGGAGTGAGTGACGGCCACAGAGCAGCACTTCCGGTTAGCTCCTTCAAAATAAAAGTCAAAGTCATAAAAACTACTGTTAGTAATATGCAAATAAAGCGGGAAAAAACTTAATGCGATTGACACAGATCGATAATCCATCATAATGTATCGATTTTCCATCAGCAAGTAATCGTTTTTTGATTTTTAAACGGGAGTGGGCGGGGTTATGTGCTTTTATTTTGAAATGACACGTAATCTTGTTTCCGGTTTTATTCTCGCTAATTTGACGCAGATTTTGCCCGATAGGCGATTGACGTCATTGGTCACAACAAACCCTCCTCCTCCGCCTCCATCTGAAACTCCCATGACCGTGAAGGCAGCATTACCGAGAAAAATGTAGAAAAAAACGACAGATAGCCTAATATAATTTTTATATATGAACTTTTGTAATTTTTGATTTCTAAAAGAAAATCTCTGCTTTTTATGTCCTTGATTTTAGTTTAGTTCATAGTTTATAGTTTAACTGCTGAGTTGTTGTTTGTTTTTTATATAACTTCTGTTAAGCACTTTGTAATCTTGTTAAGGAATGTGCAATATGATGTTCAGGGACAGTCAGGACAGTCTGAGGACAGACAGCTCTGAGGTTGAAGTTTATATTAATGCACCATGACACTGTGGCAGGTCTCTGTACTAGGGATGTGAATCTTTGGGTGGCTCTCGATTCGATTCGATTCTGACTTTTAGGGTCACGATTCGATTCAAAATCGATTTTCGATTCAACCGATTCTTGATTTTCTTTTTGCGATTTTTAGTTTGCTTTATTAACACCAGACCATGTGAAAAAAGTTGAATGATGATGATGTCTACAGACTATCATATCAGAAGCCATATTTCCCCAAAAAAAATGCACATCACATGTTTCAGATTTATTCAGCAGCAATATATTCGAACCATGTTAAAGTAAACTGCTCCATGAAGCTGATTTTATAGGCTACTCTCTTTTCAAAAGCCTGGACTGAAGGGATGTGAATATTTAGGTGTCTCTTCCATTCAAAATCAGTTCTCATGCACGTGCACATGGACATGTAGCCTATCACCTGTAACAAAGGCTGCTAAAAAAAAAGAAACTCTGCTCTCAGGCGCACCGCCCCCCCCCCCCCCCTCCCCCCCAAGATGAATGAAGAGGCTATTAAAAAAAAAAAAAAAAGTCCGCTAGTCTCCTTGAAGCGGCTGTTATGTGTCGCACACACTGAGGTGAGCAGCAGCAGAGCGGCCGCACCGTGACCGCGGTCCGCTCCAGCCGCCTGGTGTCCCCATTAGGCACCACGCGTCTTTTCAGTCACTTGTCCAAGTTCTCCTTTACTGTTTTTTTTTTCGAGACAACACTCATTATCTCTCTCTCTCTCTCTCTCTCTCTCTCTCTCTCTCTCTCACCGGCGGTGTCAGCTGATGTGCACATCTGCAGCAACCCAAACAAATGCACATGTTACTGTTGACTGGCTCTATTCCAGCCACATGATTGGTTCGGCGCGGTGGAAATCTCATTATCATTGGTTATTTGTATTGTCTGCCAAAACATGGATGAATGAAACCTATCGACCACGTCTCATATTTCTATCGAGGAAAAGTTATTTCACAATTTATAGACACAACACCGACAAAAGGTGCAACTTGCCACTTAACTTCTTGTCGATGTATTGTTTGCGGGGGCTTTCGGGGGATCTGCTGACGGTGGAGGATCTGGGACTGATGTGGACCACCACCAGTCTGATCAGGTCCATCACAGCAGCTGCAGCTCTGCCCCGCTGTCACATGACTCTCGCATATCAGCGCAATCTGTTTACATTAAACCGACATCAGGAGAATAATGAGAATTATGATTAAAAAAAATATATAAATATATATTTGTTTCGAATTTTGGACCCTGGATCATGATTTTTTTGGGCACATTCTTGGTAAAAAAAAAACAAAAAAAAATCCTCTAAAAAAAGACAGTTGGGATGCATAATGTGGCCTCAGACGAGTCTCGGACTTCCAGAGCAGCTACAGCAGCGTTGTGACCTCAACCATGGTTGGTGAGAGCAGAAATGTTGTTGTAGGCCTGTGCATATTCTCATTTGTCCAGGTCATAGTATTTCAAAGGAGGTTAAATCGAAAGCAACTGGACTTATACTGAGTCTCCACACCAGATAGTTGGACCAGTCCCAGCCTGGTCAGATGCTACATGAACTGATGAAGCCTCTTGGATGAAGGTGAAACGTCTTCCTAGACAAATAACTAGGCTAAGTCCAGTTGAACCTTCTTTGAAGAAGAAAAAAAAAAAAAAAAGTTGTTGGCGGGCTGGTGAATTTTTTTTTTGACACGAGTCAGAAGGAGCGATAAATCGCGTATCTCGCGTTTGGTCGCGCGTCACAACTCGAGCGAAAAAAAAGCGTTCCTCGTGTTTGGTGGGAAGCCCCTCGCGGGTCTTCCCACCAAACACAACATGAAATAGTCGAAGACGCGAAGGTCCCGTCGCCATAAAAGAATCGTGTGTATTGCGTCGCAAAAAAAAAAAAGTCGCGTATACCGCGTCGCGCGCCTAATCGCGTCTCGCGCCGAATCGCGTCTTTGCGTCACGGCCTTTTACACCGCGGACGTAACGAATAAACGGTGACAGTGTGAACCAACAACATAGAACAGGACCAGACGTGGTGTTGTTTCCTCTTTTCACCCACAGCTCCACTCTCCCTTACTGACACTAACTACTGTTATTGTTGAGGCCAGAGGATTGTGGGATTTGTAGTTTTTGACCAATCGCAGGTTGTGCTCTTTCTTTTTTGTGATTCTCCTGGTTCACACATGTATTTTTTTTTTTAGGGGCAAATGCGAGTGAAATGCTCGCCCATGGTGGGCATAAGAAAATGTAACACCTGTCTAAAATTATTTAAGACTTGAACACAATAATTCAACAAATTTAAGACATTTTAAGGCCTAAAATTTAGATTTTCAAATTTTAGACTTTTTAAGACCCCGTGGATACCCTGTTATTTCATATAAAAGTTTAAGTGCATGCATATTTTATGATGCTGTGTATTTCAGGTGTAGGTTAATATACACACACCTCAGGAGGCCTGTCATTGATTGGTTAAAACAAGGTAATCAGTAGATGGGAATTAACGTCAGATTTAGTCACGGATCACCTTCAAACTCTCCTTGTCATGATATTTGAATTAATTATACATCAACACCAGCATCTATAAATAAAGATCAATATTGTCATTATTATGTGCAATAATATGCTAAATTCATTTGTGCAATATCAATTTCCTGTTGGAACTGTGCAATATTTCCTTATTCACTGCTTTTATTCTGTTTGGCTTTACCTTAAAAGGCAGTCTAGGACGCTCCCATCTTATTTTATCTCATTTTATTTTGTATTGAAATGGAATTAATGTGGTTCATGTGCAGGTGTGTTATGTAATTGTGTCTCATGTCGGCTGCAGCACTTTCTGGCCCAAGACAAATACATTTCCCTCAGGAGACAATTAAGTTATTCTGATTCTTCTGATTCTGATTATCTGTGAATAACTGGGAGATTTTATAAAGCTATATTATAATGCAACTGTATTACATCAGACAGATTTGTACTACAGCACAGGGACAAGGAAATACAAGTGCATAAATTGAGATGTATTTAGTGGTTTGTGCCGAGGAGGCTGCAGGACATATGAAGAGCAGCTCAGTAAAAAAACTGTGCCATCATGGGCGATTAAAACAGGCAGATGCGAGTGGGTCTTGTAAAGTTTTATTGTATCTTTATCTAAAATAAAAAGGCAACAACAACACCTATGACACTTTGTAAGCGAGCTCAAGTGTTGGAGGTTTTGCCGCCTCACGGGCGCTGGTACTTGAGCAGCACGGGGTAAGTGGTGCCTATGTGCTTCTGGTTGTAGTGGTGGCAGACGATCTCCACGTCGTAGAAACTGAACTGGACTTTGACGCGCTCGTTGGGCGAGGAGAGGAAACAGAGGGTGTAGAGGGCGAACTCGAACTCGGGACTGACGCCGATGAAGATGCTGCCCTTGGGCTTGATCCCGTTCTTCCAGCTGAACTGCAGAGCCAGGATGTGTTTGTTCTCATCGGGCTGCGCAGAGAGAGAGGAGAGAAGAGAGAGAAAACACAGCGTGATGAAAGAGGAGAAGAAGCAGCTTCACAGCGTCTGAAACTAGTGTGAAGTTGAACAGGTGCTGAGAGAAACACAGGAAAGAAGACAGAGAGAGATTAGATGTGCACATTTCCTGAGTGCAGATATTTTATGCACAGAAGCCCATTGGTGCCAAGAGAGAAAAAACACATGAGAAATGATAAAATAACAAAAAAAATAAAATGAAAATCAATTTATGAACAAATCATTTTGATTTAATATCTCATGTTATCTTTTTTTCTTAATTCTTTCTATGTTTTATTCATGATTTTAAAGCGATAGTTCAACATTTTGGCAAATTGGCCCATTGCCATAATCCCTATAGTCATAGCAGTAGGTTCGTTACCTTTAATTGTCGATGCAAGCTAATTTTAGAACGGCGGAGCAGAGCCGTGAGCTGCTCAGAGCTACGCTACAGAGGAGGCTCATTATGGGATTTCTTGGTTTCAAACTCGTCAAACTCATCAAATACACAATCCAACAACTCCACAACGCTCTGGTGGACAAGTTGTGAGCTGCACATTCACCACGCTATGAGATAATAACACAACGTTACCACACAGAGTTGTTTTGGAGGGAAATTCAGAGACTGCTTGATGAAAAACTGTCCCTGAAGGCAACGTGCATCAGCGGTTTTGCATGAATTTCCCTCTAAAACAACTCTAACGTTGTGTTATTATCTCAAAATGTTGAAGTTATCTGATCATTTTGACTTTTCATCTCATAATTTAGGCTCAATAAGTCAAAATATATAAAATATTATTTATCATCAACATGTTTCTGTCTCCTAGGTTTGATGCAAATACCTCGGTGTGTCGTGTGCTGCCTTGTACGGAGGGAACAGGGTGAACGATGCAAAGTAGGATATGAAAACGATGCAACAACAAGAGGCTGAAACATGTTTCTATGTGTGACAAACCAGATTATAGACATCATTTCTGTCCCTCAATATGAGATTTAAGAGGCACCGCTCTGCTGAACACGAGGTAACCCGAGAAAAACAGCGTCTCAGTCACTTGTTTTTTTTGTTTTTTCTTTAACAGTTTGCTCTGGATGGGAAGATGAAACTCTAAGACCTGCTGACTGTGTGAGAGGTGAGAGAGCAAACAAGTGGCAGGAAGTGAAATTTCTCATCGGCGTGTGAGCGACGACGATGAGAAAGAGAGAAAACAGAAGACGGAGGAGAGGAGAGGAGAGGCCGCCGGACAAAGACAGAAAACAGTCACACATACAGTAGGGATGTCACAATTACTTATTTTCACAATTAATCGCGGTATTAAACGCCACAATTATTTAATCGTAAAGATTCCTAAATACCGTCACTTTCCAAAAAGATGATGTTGGAACCATATTGGCAGATGTGGCGCCAAAATAAAGGTAAATGCTCAGATACTGGTCCATTTAACTAACGTAACATGGAATTGGTAGGAATTTAAATGTTAGCGTGTAATTTTTAATTAAAAAAAAAGAAAGCAAAACAAAACAAAAAATGATTAAAATAAACGTAAACATTTGGTATAGATGACGATTTATGACCTGAATATTTCAAACACTTCCCCTGGGGGATTAACAATTGGTCATATATTAATAGATACTTGAAATATTTTGTGTAAACAATGAGTAATGTAGTTATATTTTGACTACACTGCAAAAACTCAAAATCTTACCAAGAATATTTGTCTTATTTCTAGTCAAAATGTCATTTCTAGTCAAAACAAATCTAATTCTACTTAAAATAAGACTCATCACATTTAAAAGCAGCTTGTTTTTAGACACGTTTTACTTCTTTCAAGCATTTTTTTACTTGAAATAAGTAGAAAAATCTGATAGTGGAGCAAGTTTTTCTTTCTTATTACAAGCACAAAAAACTGGCAGATTTTTCTACTTATTTCAAGTGAAAATTTGTTTGAAACAAGTGAAAATGATCTAAAAACAAGTTCATTTTTAGGTGATGAGTCTTATTTTAAGTGGAAAGAGATTAGTTTTGACTAGAAATGAGACATTTTGACAAGAAATAAGACAAATATTCTTGGAAAGATTTTGAGTTTTTGCAGTGTATATTTGATTTTACACATTCATAGTGTTGTGAAATTAATTAATGCATAATAATCGTGATAATCGTAACACCGTGATTATTATTTCTCTGACAATAATCGCACCAAGAAAATGTATAATTGTGACATCCCTAAGTCACACGTTTATTTTCAGAATGATGCGTGTCTTGTTGCACCTTGGGGGAGCCAGCGTTGACGCTGTAGCCTTTGTAGTCGATGTGTCCCAGCTTCTCCTGCAGGTACAGCTGGATCCAGTTGTGGAAGCCGATGACGGTTCGTCCTCCTCTCGTCTCTCCAACAAACACGTGTTCGAACCCCGAGGAGTCGGGTCTGATGATGGAGAGAGAGAGACACACACACAGAGAGACACGGTCAGGTCCCTGAACTCAGCACCGTGAAGCGTCAAAGGGATAGTTCAACATTTTGCCAAATTGGCCCATTGCCATAATCCCTATAGTCACAGCAGTAGGTTTGTTACCTTTAATTGTCGGTGCAAGCTGTTTTTAGAACAGCGGAGCAGAGCCGTGAGCTGCTCAGAGCTACGCTACGGAGGCTCATTATGGGATTTCTTGGTTTCCCTCATCAAACTCATCAAATACACAATCCAACAACTCCACAACGCTCTGGTGGACAAGTTGTGAGCTGCACATTCACCACGCTATGAGATAATAACACAACGTTACCACACAGAGTTGTTGTAGAGGGAAATACATGCAAAACCGCTGATGCACGTTGCCTTCAGGGACAGTTTTTCATCAAGCAGTCTCTGAATTTCCCTCTAAAACAACTCTGTGTGGTAACGTTGTGTTATTATCTCATAGCGTGGTGAATGTGCAGGTCACAACTTGTCCACCAGAGCGTTGTGGAGTTGTTGGATTGTGTATTTGATGAGTTTGATGAGGGAAACCAAGAAATCCCATAATGAGCCTCCGTAGCGTAGCTCTGAGCAGCTCACGGCTCTGCTCCGCCGTTCTAAAAATAGCTTGCACCGACAAATAAAGTTAACAAACCTACTGCTATAATGACTATTGTGATTATGGCAATGGGCCAATTTGCCAAAATGTTCTGTTGAACTATCCCTTTAAACCCTGAACAGGCTATAAATAAACATGCTGAGTTCAGGTTTCTCAGGGTAAACCAGTTCCCGTCTGAGCGCCACATTCCTCCGGTGGATCCACCGACCTGCTGGACCCTCTGCGGGCGTAGAGCTCGAACCAGATTCTGTTCAGCTGCTCCTTGAACTTGGTCGGGTTCTCAGGAGAGAGATTCTTCTCCACCAGGTATTTGTGGGCGATCTGCAAACAAACAGTGTGTTACACACCTAAGATACCGGTATACACATGTATTCATTTTCTATACAGCACATAACAAACATCAATCAATCAATCAATCAATCAGGCTTTATTTGTATAGCACTTTTCATGCCCATGGCAGCTCAAATGCTTCACATGTTAAAAACAAGCAATATAAGGGACACATATTGGGAGACATAGGGAACACATGTTAGGGAGACATACATAGATTTGCAAACATGTGACTGAACATATGAATAAAAGCACATATGTAAAAAATATATATACATGGAACCTGTTAGAAACTTGAACAAATTTAAAATAAAATCTCCAAATATGTTGGTCCATACAGATGTTTCTGTTTGTTTATATTGTAAAAATATGTTATGTCAAAGCCTGGCAGTTTATGTTGATATTAAACAGTGGATTCAAAAGTCTGTGACCAGTTTCCCTGAATGTAAATAAGGGAAATCATACAATATATAAACATATTGAATGTTTATATGTTTGCTGCTTAATAAACTAGAATTAAACATGAAAATTTCATATTTCATTATTATTCGGATAATACAGATATATTTAATGAATGCACACAAACAAACATTACTATTGTTTTTAGTAGCTATAAAGTTTATAACATACAAAAAACAATAGTAATGTTTGTTTGTTTGTACCTTCATTTTCATGTGTGTGTGATAATATAGGTGACATAATATACAACGACATCACTGTTAGAGAGAATATATATACAGTATAATATCGTTCAGAACCGCACAGACTAATAAAGTTGTGAGTAATAAAGGTGACGAAGTGAAGATGAGTGGTCGGTACCTTCATGGTGGGAGTCTGGATGATCAGGTCCAGGAACTTGTGGTTCTCGGCCACTTCCTCTGGAGTCACGATCTCCGGCTCGCCGGTGTCGCTCTCATAGTTGTCCAGCAGAGAGATGAAGGCTGCACACACACACACACACACACACACACACATTCATCAAACAATGACTTAGTGCAGAGTTTGGGAATATTGAAAATGTTTTTTCAGGTTTCAAGTAAAAGTTGGACTCTTGATCAGCCCCAACTATAAGCACTTTTAAACTTTTAAAGGTTAAAAACATTTCTCTTTTCATGTGCTTATAGCTGAGCTCTTTTTGAGAACTTTAAACTTTATCTATTTTCTTTTCTTTTACTTTTTTATTCTTCTTTGCTCCTGGTTTTAACTCTGTGTTTTTGTTTTTATGCTGTTTTTTTTTTAAAGTTTTGTCTTTATGTAAAGCACATTGCGTTGCCTTGGTATGAAATGTGCTATATAAGATATAAGATAAGATGCCTCGCCTTGACATATTCACTTTTTATGTTGATATTCATGTGATATTTCACTGATCAACGACTGGATGGATTCAACAGAGACGACATCATCTGCTGATTCACTTCCATTTGTATCAAATCACAAAAAAACAACTTCATTCAACATCATTTGACATTTTCATTTCTTACCCTGTGAAACAAATCTGCTCTTATTGTGTCACTTTTATTGTATTTTATTTCCCAGCATGCCAACAAACAGACTCACTAAGTATTCTCTTCTACCAATTCACAAATTGAATAACTATCAGATTTGTTTGTTTATTCACAAGTTTATTTACAGGAACCAAGATCTCCCTGTCACTTTTCAAAATGTCTTTACCTTCACTTATAATGTACATTCTCACCGCACTAGACAGTAATAATCTTACCCTATATTTACCCTTCACCCTCACATCATATCATCAGTTTAATTTGACTTACAGAGCTCCTATGTTTGGGAATGGACTACCTCCTTCACTAAGATCCATTTCTTCTTATTCACTTTTTAAAAAGCAGCTAAAAATACATCTCAACTTCTCTTGAATTTCCTGCTCTTTCCTCTCCCTCTTTCGCTCTCTCCATATCCCACATCCTCATTTTGTCTCTTTATGAGTTTAATTAATATTTTTTTTTTTTTGTAACTTATCTCTATTGTCTCTATTTGTTACCGAATCACTTTGCACTTTATCTCTTTATTTTTTTCTCATTTCTGTTCATTTTGCTCATATAATTTTGCTCATATAACATTGCTCATATAACATTGATTATGTATGCACTTTGTCTCTTTTTTTTTCTCTATGTTTATTTGTTAGCCATTGAAATGTGTCTTGTTGTAATTTGTTATAGGGGAGGAACTTATGTACGAGCCAACCGGCTTCGTTCCCTCCTTGCACTATTGAAATTTGTGTGCTAAATAAATAAACTCTAACTCTAACTCTAAACTCTTGGTGACACTTTACTGTGAGAAGCTGCTGCTGTCTGAGCTGACGACAGACGCTGACGCAGACGCTGGGAACAAACTGAGTTTAAAATAGCTCAGAGGGAGGAATCCTCCTTTTTTTAAATTCTCAATAGGACGTGGACGTCGGTCGGCCTCAGACTGAACTCTAACTAACTAACTCCCTCTGTTACGTAACTCAGCTCCTGAACCTGCTGCTGCTGCTGTGACTGTTACACAACACGTCACTGTGTCATAAGGAGATTAATGATGAAGCAGCTTCAGTCTGCAGGGAGGAGGAGGAGGAGGAGGGGGGGAGGGGGGAATCAAACCGGCAAAGGGACGTGTAGTAGGACGTGTGACGATGACATCATGATCCAGAGTTTGTGACGGTGCGGTCGTTGTGTAAGAGACACACTGCAAAAACTCAACATCTTACCAAGAATATTTTGTCTTATTTCTAGTCAAAACAAATCTAATTCTACTTAAAATAAGACTCATCACATTAAAAGTACCTTCTTTTTTTTTTGACACTTTTTACTTCTTTCAAGCTGATTTTCACTTGAAATAAGTAGAAAAATCTGATAGTGGAGCAAGTTTTTCTTTCTTACTACAAGCACAAAAAAACTTGCTTTCACTGGCAGATTTTTCTACTTATTTCAATTGAAAATTAGTTTGAAACAAGTGAAAATGATCTAAAAACAAGTTAATTTTTAGGTGATGAGTCTTATTTTATGTGAAAAGAGATTAGTTTTGACTAGAAATGAGACATTTTGACAAGAAATAAGACAAATATTCTTGGTAAGATTTAGAGTTTCTGCAGTGCACTGAGTCAGATGGATATTCTCCTCTCACCTAAAAACGTCTCCTTCTTGAAGATGTTCTCGTCGACGTAGGTGAAGAGAGGAGATCCCGCTCCGTCGTTGTTGTCGTCGTTGACCGACATGTTGTCTCCAGCTTTGCCCTGAAAACACAAACAGAAACAGAAACAGAAACTTTAACATCGGACACTTTGTTTGATAAATCCTGCAGTTCAATAACTAGAACCAGAGTAGAATATTCCTTTTAAGTGATTCTGTTATTCATGTTCTGGTTCCTGTTCCAGAGTAAATCCTGTTATGATCGATCACATTTGGGTCAAACTTCACATCTAAATGAGACGAGCTCCCTATTAAATCAAAATACTTGTTTGATTACTGAGCGTAGCTGCTAGAAAAGCACAAAAACGTCTCGGTGTAACATCACTGATGGAATATTTATCATGGAAACATTCACTTCCTCCATGAAGCTTCCCTGAAACACACTTCATTTATTCAAGTTTGTTTATTCAATTCATGTTTTGTAAGTTTCTTTTTAGTTTTCTAAAAAAAAAAAAAAAAAAAATTGTCTTGATTTGTTCATTTTTGTAATTGGATTGAAAAAGAAACAAAATACAGTATTTTTAAAAGATGGTTCTGAGTCAGTTCAGACTTCATCTCCCACAAACTCACTGTTTCTGTCATATAAATCTTTTTTTTTACCTTTACAAAACAGTTTTCTCTTTTCATACTGAGACAGACAGAAACGTGGAGAAAAAGAGCGATTTTCTGCCTCTGCACCGGTCTCGCATTTAGGCTTACTGTGACAAAACGGTAACTCCTATCAGAACAAAACACAGATCAACGGTGCTCTAAGGACTTCCTGAAAGATTTGGTACGATTTGGTGTTTCTACAGTAAATATTTTGAAGACACTGGCGATTTTAAAACATCGGTCCGTTCTGCTTCTGTCAGAAAATATGTGTATTGGAGTCTATGAGGAGCAGAGACAGACGTGGCCGCACTTAGAGGCTCAGAGTTTAAATTCTGTAAGTCTCTCTGATATTTTGAGCACATGGTGAGAAACAGAACAAGATTGTCTACAAATTTGGAAAAAATTATGTGTGTAGAGTGTAAATTGTGTCCAGGGGGAGTGTGGAAAGAGAAAAATTCTGAATATTTCTCGGGGCCTCTCTCACTCTAACCGATGATGTCACGCACTCTGACACGAACATTCCGTGCAATACACACCCATTATGATCTCAACATTTCTCAAAAAATGATCATGGTCATTGAACAGGGATTAATCAAAAACTATTTGACCTATCAAAACGTGGAGTAATACGACAATACACAAGACTTGTGTCTACTGTTTAAAGTTTAAATGGAGTCTCTAGGTGAAAGTATGCCTGAGCAGTAGACGTTTGTAAAACTCCAATGATTGGTCTTTTTCGCTCTTTTTTTTTCGCCCGTCCCATTGACTTCAATGCAAAATTTAAGTGGAAAGAGGAGAGGAGGAGGAGAAATATTGTTTTCATACTGTCAGGACAGTGATCAGATATTGATCAGTGATCAGACAGTGAGCTGCTGTGTTGAGTAAAGTTGGTAACAAGACAACAGTGGCATAGCGAATACCTGAGGGATAATTAACAGATTGAAGACATGACGTGAGGCGAAGAACCACACCCGCAAAGCGAAACTTTGGAATATAATTGTCGTATCTGTCACAATTTCGTGACGTTTATTCGTTACATCTGCAGTGTGAAAGGGCCTTAACAGTAGTGCCCAGTGCACTTGCCCCGTGGGCCTAATAAATAATGTTAAAAGCTGAGAAACACCTGTAAAGAAATGTAACTTTTTAATTATAGTCATAAAGTTATGATATTATGTTGTATTATGTGGATATATGCCCTTATATATGAGTCGTTTTAAGTAACTGAACATAAATCCAAAAACAGAAACCAAAACAGATCTGATCAGGCTTTAATATTGTCAATAATCGATCATGTTGTGTCCTCACCTGCAGAGAGATCCTGTAGTCCTTCCCAGGCTTCAGTCTGTTGACGTCGTTGTCCCACAGCTCCTGCACCATGGTCGACAGCTCTCTGTCGCTCTCAATCATGATGCGACCGGTCGCTGCGTCGCCGCTGCTTCTGGATCAGATCAGATGCTCAGAGATCGACTCTGGAAACAAAACAATCACAAAGATCTGCAGTTTAGAACGAGACGAGACGAGTGTGTGTGAGCTTTTAAAAGTCTCAATTTCCAGTAATAATCAATTAAAAGTTTATTATCTTTGTCTATAAATCCTTGAATTGATCAATATTTACTCTGATTCCTTCAGTTTTGTGTGAATACGATACCAAAAAATGTATTGTCCCACTCAGGGAAATGCGCCTTGACAGCCACAATGACAACAATACAATACATCCTCAGCCGTACTAGCACCAACATTTACATAACAGTATGGCACATATCCCATAACATAACACATACATACACCTCATAAATAATACCTACATGCTAAAAAGTCACCATAATACAAGCACTATTAAAAAAAACTATCGCATAGACTTTGGCCTCAAGCAGCAGCGTTAAGAAATTTGATGGAAGTTGGAACAAATGAATTCTCAAAACGGTTGAGTTTGCAGTGAGGGACTTTATATCTATCATCTGCCCGATCTGACAATGAAAAACAATCAAACTAAAATATTTAGACTTATTAAGTTGGGTTAATTTATAAGGACACAGTAAAAAAAAAAAACATGAATCTATATTTGCTGTGCTTCATTAAAGGTGGATTTTATTCATGTCTGTAAGGTAAAAACCCATCGTCTCATCATAAGAGTAAAAACTTCTATTCTACATAATAACAGGATTATAAAGGTAATTCTATTAATAATATAATAATAATAATAATAATAGACATTTCAAGGTGATAGGAGGAGAGACAGGAACTAGAACGTCGTCCCATCAACAGAAAACAGAAACTCACAGTAAAAACAGTTTGACTCAGCTGAAGCTTTGTTAATAACACACAAAAACACACACACACACCCTCAGTGTCACTGAACACCACACTATACATACATACTACATATATTGTGTTGTATACATACTGTGTAGTGTCCAGTCTGTCAGGAGTTAGTGAGTCTGTTAGTGTGAGTTTTTAACGTGTGATTTGCCTCGTTTACAGCAGAAGTCATTAGTTTTCACTCTGATAATTAATTCATTTTCTATTATTTAACTGTCACGATTAAAGTGCAGTTAACCTGTTAAATCTCAGTTTGATCCCTCACAGTATAAATTCTGTCATTTTTTTCACACATCATCACAGATTTTAAGGTTTTTATGACAAAAACTTTTGGGGCCTGTGATCGTCTAAAAATCACTGGTTCTCAAAGTGAGGTCGGGGGACCCCCAGGGGTCCTTGAGAGGGTTCGAGTGGGTCCACAACTTTTTCTTGAAATTTGACCAGTTTTTTCTATTACTTTTTTTTTTGGGGGGGGGGGGGGGGGGGGGATGTTTACCACTTTTTGTTTTTCAAATTTTACCCCTTTTTCTAGAATTCTTTTAAAACTTAAAAATAAAAAATAAAAATAAAAAAAATTCTAGTTTTTTTTTTTTTTTCTAGAAATCTTAACACTTTTTTCTAAAAAAAAAAATTGTAAAACTTTGTTTGGGGGGAGAGAATTTTTAACCACTTTTTTCTAGAAATGTTTAAACGTTTTTGGAGAAATTGTACCACTTTTTTCCAGAAATTTCTCTGCAGGTTAAAAACATTTCTCTTTTCACGTGCTTATAGCTGAGCTCTTTTTAAGAACTTAAAACTTTATCTATTTTCTTTTCTTTTACTTTTATCTCTGTTTTTAGTGTTTGTTTTTTATTCTGTTTTATGCTTCTCTTTTTTTCAAATGTTTTGTCTTTATGTAAAGCACATTGAGTTGCCTTGGTATGAAATGCGCTATATAAATAAAGATGCCTTGCCTTGCCTTGCCTTACAGTAGGCTATTTCCAAAAATTCACACCATTGGCCCTAATTATAATGTATACATTGACTAAATTGAAAAAAATCTAAGTAAATATGTGTGTATTTCTGGTGTTTTGGGTGTGTGGTCTAATTTGTGTCAATTTAGGCTCCTTGATGTAAAATAGTTTGACTATAAAAACAGAACAGAGCCGATCCGTCCATCCACCAGCCTCATGAACCAGCGCCTCCACTCCGCTGAAACATGGCCGACAACACACCACACATACACACACACACACACACACATACACACACATACCGGTACACACATATACTCCTCCTCCTCCTCCCTCATCCATCCATCCATCCATCCATCCATCCATCCATCATTCAGGCTCCACATCACATTAAAATCCAAATCCACTGACCTGTGTCTGCGCCGCGCGGTGAAGCTCCGGTGTCTGGGGCAGCTGGGGCAGCTGGGGCAGGTGGGGCAGGTTGGGGGGGTCAGAGAGCCAGAGAGTCGGGGTATCGGGGTATCGGGGTATCGGGGTGTCGGGGGGGCAATCAGGTGCTGCTGCTGCTGCTGCTGCTGCTGCTGCTGTTCTCCTGTGTGTCTGAGCCTTGTGTGTCTTCGGGGGCAAAGTAACAGTAACAGAGCAGCGGTGGCCGTCGGTCGCTCGGTGTGTGTGTGTGTGTGTGTGTGTGTGTGTGTGTGTGTGTGTGTGTGTGTGTGTGTGTGTGTGTGTGTGTGTGTGTGTGTGTGTGTGGAGAAAGGCCTGTTAGGTGGAGGTGGGTGGGGGCAGAGGGGCAGAGGGGGGTAGTTGGTAGCTGGTTTTAAAGGGTTATCCCCCGTCAGCAACTCTAGCCAAAGGGCTTTCACCGTGTTGTCGTCTCTTTTCAGTCTCAGGCCGCTTTGTTTCTTTAGTGTTTCATTGTTCCTGTGTGTGTGTGTGATTGTGTGTGTGTGTGATTGTGTGTATATGTGTGTGTGTGTGTGTGTGTGTGTGTGTGTGTGTGTGTGTGTGTGTGTGTGTGTGTGTGTGTGTGTGTGTGTGTGTGTGTGTCGCAGCGTCACCTCTGGACCTCAGGGTAAATATGGGTCATGGTCCAGGTGACCAGAGCAGCAGGAGGAGGAGGAAGAGGAGGAGGAGGAGGAGGAGATTCATCACACAGTCACTCTGTTTCTCTATTTATATTTCACTATGGTAACACTTGACTTGAATAGTTATATTATTATAGTATAGTTATAATATTCATAAGATTGACATAACAGCTGTCATAAACATCAATGAATACTTATGACAGCTGTTGTTAAGTGTCATTCGGTAAGTTATGTCACTTTTGATGCAAAGTTGACATTGTTTGAGATGTTCCTTGTTATGAGAACTTGACATAGGCTAATTTTTAAAGTTTGGCAATTAGGTCTGCTATGACAGTTTAAAGGGATAGTAGCATTTTTTTGGAGTGAAAGTGGGGTTGTATGATCTACAAATAGCCCCTAAGTACTTTAATTGCAGTAGAAGACTCTCTGCACTCCTCCCGTTAGCAACGCCAGCCCATAATAGCCCTGCCCAGAGATTTACAACATACAGTGTTGTGAACAGACCCAAAGAAACGGCCTATTTTCACGGCCTAAAAGAGGTTTTACCTGAAAATAAAATACACAGTTCCATTGTTCACTATAATATAATTTTTTCCAGCCCTTCAAAGTGCAGGAAAAACACAGTTTTTATTTGGACCTAACCAACTGCTGATCGGTGGGCGCTAACCCTGGGCGGAGGGATACGTGAGTTGGTTAGGTCCAAATAAAAACTGTGTTTTTCCTGCACTTTGAAGGGCTGGAAAAAATTATATTATAGCGAACAATGGAACTGTGTATTTTTTTTCAGGTAAAACCTCTTTTAGGCCGCGAAAATAGGCCGTTTCTTTGGGTCCATTCACAACACTGTATGTTGTAAATCTCTGGGCAGGGCTATTATGGGCTGGCGTTGCTAACAGGAGGAGTGCAGAGAGTCTTCTACTGCAATTAAAGTACTTAGGGGCTATTTGGAGATCATACAACCCCACTTTAAAAAAAGGCTACTATCCCTTTAAATTGTCTTTATGTCAAGTTGTCAGAACAAAAACATCTCAAATAATGTCAACTTTGCATTAAAAGTGACATAACTTACCGAATGACACTTAACGACAGCTGTCATAAGTATTCATTGATGTTTATGACAGCTGTTACGTCATGGTTATGTAAGTGTTACCTTTACTTTAAACTGGTTTTATGTGAGATTATTATTATTTCACCTGTTTGATTGATGGAAAAAAAACAAAAAAACATCTCCTTTGATCAGTGTGATTGGTTTTTTAATCTTTAATTTTCTCCAACAGCTCATTTTGTGTCTTTTTAGTTCTACCTGGTGTAAAGATCTCTCTCCTTTACTACAACTACTTCTTTTCATATTTTGTCTTGTTCTTATTTAAATTGTGTATCTTATGTAGAAAATTATTTCCTCTTCCTTAAATACACTTTTTTTTTTAAATAGTAGTTTTTATTATTTTATGATTTTATTCAGATTACCTTCTGTAATTGTTTATTCTTGTCTTTTTTTTTTAACACTGATGAATGAATGAAATCTATTTCAATGTTAGTATGTGTGTGTGTGTTGTCCTGTTTCTCTCATGCTGAGGTCGGTTTCTCTAGAAAAACAGATTTTTAGTCTCAGTGAGTTGTTTTTTTTTCCAGGTTAAATAAAGGAGACGCATTTTATTCTAAATTATTTTAATTTTTGCAACAAAATATTTGGTAAAAACTGAGGAAACTTCAGATGAATCCTTTATAATCTGTAACAACATATACACACACACACACACATCCTTTCACTACGACGGAGTATTAGGGCCACATTGACAAATAAAAAAACACAAAACTAAATAAAGTCTTAAATTTATGAGAATAAAGTCATACATTTACGACTTTATTCTCGTAATGTTATGACTTTTTTCTCATAGAAAATTTACGACTTTATTCTCGAAGTCTGTGATTTGTTTTGTTTTGTTTTCTCAATGTGGCCCTAATACTCCGTCGTATTTCACCAATTTTCATTGATTGTACATTCTTAAAATTAAAATTAAAGCAGAAGTGAGTGATATATTTGTGTTAATATAAGTCTTAAATAGTTATATCTTCCGACAGCAATCACTTCTATAGAGTGTTTGGTCTGAAACACGGGTCTGTCAGTCACTCTGCTCTGCTCTGAGCCCAGGAGAAAACTTTCCTTGTATCCTACAACCTTTATCCAATGAGGAGAGAGAACGGCATGCAGGGCTGTGTGTGCAGCCAAGGAACGCCGTGAATGTGGTGACGTAGGGACGAGGACTGTTATGGTGCGTTCAAGGAAACTCGTGTTTTTCCGACCTGTGAAGTGGTACCAGTTCGATCTGGTACGAGTTCACGGGTCAGAAGTTACGAGTGGCCGTTATAGTGACTTTCACCGGTAAAACAGGTCGGAGAAACACGAGTGGGTTGCCTGGAACGCTACAAAGTCGTAAGTTGTGACTTGAAGCTGTAATTTACGATTTCAAAAGCCTGCCTGGAACGCAGCATTAGCGAAAACGACCGGACCACTCACTTCTGCTTTAAGCTTATGTTAAATAATAAGAATATTTTCAGTGGCTAAACTTTTTAATTTTAACCCTTTTGTGCTGATTTTCGTCTTTACACAGCCACTAAAACAGTGAAAATACAAAAACAAACTCACTGTCGTCTCCTTTACTTGTTAAAATTATATATTCTGTTACTTTAGATGAGAATATACACTGTTTTGATGGTTGATTTACCTTTTTATTTTTGTGAATAAAATACATTTGGTCTGTTTTTTCCTTTTTTTCATAATAAACTGTGCGTGTGAACGTTCAGAGGAACAGTGTCAGTTCATTTCTTTCTTTCTGTCGCAGTTCGATCAAGCAGTGAGTAAAACAGACGTGATGTTAAACGGTTTAAACATTTATTTGAGGAACAGTTTGTCGAATGCATTTCAACATTATTCTGCAGCCAGGTGGTGTATTCAAACGTTTCTTTAAGATGAGACATGAAGTGACGGTGTAAAAGTAAAAAGTGCCGTTCAGTGTCTTTTGTCTTTTCACCGTCCACACTCAGAAACTTTTCAAGCAGCAGCAGCAGCAGAAGGAGAAAAGGATTCAATGATGGAAAAACAAACTAATTTGATGCTGCAACATTTTTTCCTCTTTCTTTCTGCTCCGGTTTAAATAAAAATAAAATAAACTCACCCACCGTATACAAAATTATTATATTTGTATCTCATGGCCTGGTTTTGACACCAACATTTGGCAACTTGATTATCTAACAGTCTCTATTATATAAATCATCTCCGCTGTTCAACAACTAAACCATAATAACAGATCACACTCTGCTCATGGTTCACTGTGTCATCTTCCAAAAATAAACCTGTGATTCTACAGTAGATCAAGTCTGAGAGGAAAATAATATTTCTTTAGACAAAATTAATGTTGGTCAGATATTGAACATAATTAAAGGGATAGTTCGCCCAAAATTCAAATTTCATTATCATTATCTCCGTGTAGCACTGCATGTCCATATGACGGTTGCAAATGGATACCAACTGTCTTCGTGACAAAAAGACACACCAAAAAACATCCAAATACCTCCATGCTGCTCGTATGTAATGTCCCTCTTGTATTGAAGCCCCGACATGAGAAATTGTTCCGAAAAAAATTAAACAAGTCTATGTTTTAAGCTTGTTTGTAGCGGAAGAAAAGTCATAACATTACGAGACTTTATTCATATCAATTTACGACTTTATTCTCGAAGACTGTGGATTTTTTCTCTCTCAATGTGACCCTAATAATAATCCACCATAAAATACCAATAAGAGTTAAAACTTTTGTGTTAAGGTGAATTAATAAAGACCAAGAGGAGGATGAACAGAGAGAACTTGATACAGAAATAGAGAATCAATCAGTGTGTTCATCCTAAACCACAGCAGCAGATTATTCAAATAAACTAAATCATAATTAAAGTGACTTCATGAATACGAGTCTGTCCGTCTGTCAGCAGCTTCGACCTCTAAGAAGAACAAGAAGCTTCACCTGCTGGGATCGCGCGAGATTTGGACGAACCAGGAAGAGCAGAAACAAGCTTAAAACAGACTTATTTAATTTTTTTCTGAACAATTTCTCATGTCGGGGCTTCAATACAAGACGGACATTACATACGAGCAGCATGGAGGTATTTGGATGTTTTTTGGTGTGTCTTTTTGTTACGAAGACAGTTGGTATCCATTTGCAACCGTCATATGGACATGCACTGCTACGCCGAGACCCCCTGTAACTCAGAGAAGCCACGGAGGACTCTGAAACTTCTCCCAGCCCTTATTAGTCCACATGAGGATGAGTAGATAATGATAATGATAATGATAATGAAATTTGAATTTTGGGTGAAACTATCCCTTTAACACACTGAGCTGAGTCAGTATACTGTAGCTGCAGGGTCGTTAACCTGTCACGTGTGTTAAACTTTCTCTCTATTGTAATTGGACATAATGAGTTTTTATCTATTGACATAATCTAATGCATAAATAATAATTAACATAATATTTTTCGAACAGTGTTTCAGTTTAAAAGCTCGGTCCGGTCCTTGTTCTAGATGTTTCACCGATGAGCCGTTCGTCCGCTCGCTGACCCACATGTCCAATATATAAATCACTGTAGAAACTAATGTCAGAATCAACATTGTTAGAGCTGCAGCCGCTCCCGAATGAATGAATATATTATAAACACGGTGTCAGATATGAAGGAGTTACATCCAGGCTTTGCAGCTGTTTGGTGCCTGAGATGTCCGATCACTGTCACAGGTGTAGTGTGTGTGTCTGTGTGTGTGTGTGTGTGTGTCACAGGTGATGTGATGGTCAAGTGGTTTAAAGTGCATTCAGATGGAGCACGTAGCACTGAGGCCGTCAGTCCTCTTCGTCGCTCCAGAAGGCATCTTCATCATCATCCAGGTCCACGCCGTGGAAGAGCCTGACACACGAGACACAAGGACACGATTTAGTTTAGTTTAGTTCAGTGATTCTCAAACTATTTTACATCAAGGAACCTAAACTGATACAAAATAGACCACAGACCCACATTGGACCACATTTTGAAGCAAAAGACTGAAGAAAATGTCTTTTTTTAGTCAATGTATACGTTCAAATTAGGGCCAATGGCGTGAATTTGTGGAAATATTGTAGAGAAATGATACAATTTCTCCAAAAATGTTTAAATATTTCTAGAAAAATATTGGTAAAAATTCTAAAAAAAAATCTAGAAAAAAAAGTGGTAAGATTTCAAAAATAAAATAAAATAAATAAAGTTTAAAAAATTTCTAGGAAAAAGTGGTAACATTTCTCAAAAACAATTCTAGAAGAAATGGTAAAATTTCTCAAATTCTTTAAATTTATTTTTTAATTCTAAAAGAAACTGGTAGAATTTCTCAAAAAAAAGTAAAACAAATTCTAGTAATGGGTAAAATTTCAACAACAAAAAAAAAGGATTATAAGTTAAACTTTTTTAGAAAAAAGTGGTAAAAAATTACCAATTTGCACTAATATGATAACAAATTTTGAGTTAAATAATAATCTCTTAGTTTAACTTTAAAACTTACCATGTTTCTCTGTTGTGTAACATAATTAGGAAGGGCTTTTTATTGCTGTATATTGAGAAAGTGTCCCGGGTAAAATAAATAAAATAACCTCCAGCAGCACGTTGAGGTGAGTAATTACGTGTCTCTGAACTCAAAGATAATTATCTATAAAAAAAAATAATATTTGGCATCTTTGTTCTTTGTTGTGATTATATTTCTAGCAGCAGAGGATGTGGTAGGATGTGCAGATGAAACTCAGACTCACTGGTTGTAACAGGGAGAATGTGGGTTGTTAAAGTGACTGTAGGGGTTGACTCTGCTGAGGAGGCCGAGGCACAGCCAGCAGAAGTACTGTTTACATGAGGTACAGGTCATCTTGTTACAGCCGTCCACCTTCTGCACACACACACAGGGACAGGGACAGGGACAGGGTAGAAACAGATAGAAAGTTTAGTAGAAGACCTAAATAATAACACTTTCCTAACTTGTCAACTGTTCATGGGGTTGAAATTGAAATGGTCACATCCTATAAATACCTAGGCATTCTAATTGATGAGAACCTGTCCTTTAAACTGCACATTGATAAACTCGTTTCTAAACTGAAATTGAAATTAGGTTTCTTTTTTAGGAATAAATCATGTTTTTCATTGCAAGTCAGAAAACACTTGATCAACTCAACTTTTTTACCCTTGTTGGACGACGGAGACCTGCTGCTTTTTATGAACGCACCTGATCAGTTTTTAAAGAAACTGGATACTGTATATCACTGTGCTTTGCGTCTTATTACTGGTTGCAGCTATCGTGTACATCACTGTTCCTTATATGCCGTTGCACATCGTCCATCTTTGTATGTCCGTAGACTCTCTCACTGGCTGACTTTTATTTATAAATCTGTTCTTGGACTTTTGCCTACATATTTGTGTGTACACATGTGTAGAAACCTCAGCCGATATGGCCTGATGCGTTCTCAGGACATTATACAGATGCAGGTCCCGAGAGTGAGAACGGAACTGGGCAAAAAGGCTTTTAAGTTTTCAGCCCCGTCGACCTGGAACGATGTGCAGAAGGACTTGAAACTGACACATCTTGTAACTCTGGGGGAATTCAGCTCAATTATAAACGACAGAGAATTGAGCTCAATCGGACTGTGTGTGATTGCGTTGTTTAATCATGTTTTCCTGAAATGTGTGATTGTATTTTATTTGAGTCTTGTGTGATGTGCAACTGAGCTGTTGTGTGTGCTGCCGTCTTGGCCAGGTCACTCTTGGAAAAGAGGTTTTAAATCTCAATGAGTTTTTTACCTGGTTAAATAAAGGATATTGATTGATATTGATTGAAAGCTGAACTCTCCCGGTCTGGCCTCTGCTCCTCTGTGTCTCTAACCCTCCTCTCCTCTATATATACATATATTTGTCTCTTAAATATGCTGTTTACACTTTACAGTTATGTTGCACATCCTACAACAAATTAAAACAGTTGTGTAGTCGTTAATGTGATTGTTGGAATTCTTCTGATCTGTTTTTCTTTTTTTTAAATCATTAAATCAACATTTTCCTAGGAATCTGTATCAACTCTGTATCCTGACACCGTATTAAACACTTTAACACACTTTTCCATTTGTGCATTAAACCAGAGTGACATTAAAAACAGTAAAGCACTCAGAGGTTTACTGTCTTTGGACTCAGTGTTGTGCCGTGTTGCTGCCAGCAGGGGGCGCTCTGCTCTACCTACCTGGATGTTGGTGCCGCAGCGGGGGCAGGACTTGCAGTTCTCATTGAGCCAGTCTCTGCTAAAGGACTCTTCCACCGCTTTCTGGATCACCCTCTTCCCAAACCGCTGCTCCATGAACTTTTTCCCCTCGGCTGTGGCTGACAGGTATTCGTCTCTGAGGGTTCGCAGCTCCTCTGTGGGACACGAAGAGACAGGAAGAGACAGATACATTATTATAAAAAACATAATTTTTAATACAGGGGTTAAATAAAAAAAATCATATTCTTTATTTGCGATGTGTAAAACATGTTACAGGTAACGTTACCTGACGCCACTGTGTAAAAACGTGAGATTCAGCACCAGTCCACACAGAACTATTGCTGCTCTTCTCTAATGCAACCATCAAGTTTAAATACTTATATATATATTTTTCCATACTGACTCCAATAATAATAATAATAATAAGTGAAGAGCCACACAACTGAAAATCTAACTGAAACATAAAATACGTAAAATGCTGCTGAATTATGTTAAACTACATGAGTTTGGTCACATTAATACTTTACAACAGGCTATTTCAGGTCGGTATGTTGAGGCTATTTATTTAATTTATTCAATATATCCCAGAAGACCTGGGTTCTTCTTTACAATTAATCAACTTTTTAGCATGATTGTTTAACTCAAAACGTATATAATCAAGGAAAAACGGTTACTAAGATGGCGGAGAGAGAGAGCAGCGCCGTTCTCGAAGTCTGTGACATTTTTTTTCTCTCAATGTGGCCCTAATAATCCATCATAAAATGTGTTAAAATGTTTGTGTTAAGGTCAGACCAAGAGGAGGATGAACAGAGGGAACTTAATGCTGCAATAGAGAATCAATCAGTGTGTTCAAGTAAATCAATAGGTAGAAAAGCATTTATGTTCAAAGGACCAAATGACTGGAAGCATCTGCCTGTGTGTGGGAATTAGATCATCTCCATCTCTAAGCCGTTTTAAAGAAGTACTATCCTCCTATTCTGAAACATCCTGCTCATGCTTTCATTGACTCTGTCGCCATATTTCATCTAATATGTGTCCAAGTGATTGTATACTATGTTTGTCTTGTCTTTTTATTTTATTGTCTGTATTGTATTGTACTGTTTTGTCTTGTTTCCTTTCATTGTATTGTGCTGAGTCGTGTTATGTGCGTAGGACCCCCTCGTGAACGAGTTGTGACAAATCAAGGGGCTTATCCTACGATAGTAAACAATTTCAACTATCCTAAACCACAGCAGCAGATTATTGAAATAAACTAAATTATAATTAAAGTGACTTCCTAAATACGAGTCCGTCCGTCTGTCAGCAGCAGCTTCAACCTCCCGTTGTTTCTCCGTGTGAACAACAAGAAGCTTCACCTACCCAGTTGAAAACAACGATAGACGGTGAAATATGGGAGGAAATCTTACTTTTACATTCGAAAATATCCATATGTAACAGATTCAGAGAAATGCAATATAATATCTTACAAAATGTTTATATATCTCCATATATGTATAGTAAATATACAGCAGGGGCCTCTCCAAACTGCCCAAAATGTAAGACTATTTTAGGGACAAGATTTCACTGCCTCTGGGAATGTGAAAAGATTCAACGGTTTTGGCAAACTGTATGTTCTGAGGTTAGTGTGATAATTAAACAGCAGCTACAGCCTATTCCAACATTGTGTTTATTGGGATATATCCCTGAATCAATAAGATCACATAAGAACACTGTACACTTTCTGCTTCTGTTGGGCCGAAAGGCTGTTATGACCAAATGGGTAGGAGAGGAACCTCCTTCAATACATCTGTGGAAGTCTTTGATATCAGACTATATTTCTCTGGGAAGACTAAGATTTCGTATCAACGGTCAGAATGACCTTTTTACAGCAAAGTTTGACAAAGTGTTAAAGTAGCTGGGAATTCAGAATGCAACTGCCTGAAATGTTAAGACCTAACAAGGACCTTTGAGATCATTGCTGTGAATATACTCTGGATTTGCTACATACTGTATCTATAATCTGTATGCACTGTACTGGACTGTTATAATTTTGAAAATGTTCAAATAAAAAGAATTAAAAAAAAAAAAAAAGCTTGTTCACCTGCTGGGATTTTGCAGTTGGAGACCCCGTGGTATCCCAGCTTGCAGAGCGTGCAGAAGGCGTACTGGCAGGCCGAGCAGATGCCCATGGTGGTGTCGGGCTCCACCATGACGGCCGTGCCGCACGACTGACGGGGGCAGTAGACCACGTCGGCCATGAGGTCCAGAGTGGACTGGAGCAGCAGCCGGTCGTAGCGGGCAAACAGCTCCTCGTCCACCAGCTGCTTCACCTTCACGACACAGACAGAGACAGAGGAGGAAGAAGAAATATTATAAACACAACAGAGAACATTAAGAAGAATAAGAAGACAGTTTAGTGAGACTATAGAGAATGTGAAGCTGACGTCACGCCGCTTTGGCGTTGTGGGACGTCGGCGCCATCTTTGGAGGAACGCAAACATAAACAGAGTGGGGAAAACGGAGGAAAACGAGCAAGAAGTAAAAGAGAAAGAAAAAGAGATGAGGAAGACGGACAAAAATAATAATAAAAAAAAGAAATGGAGAAGGGGAAGGGAAACGAAGGAGGAACGTATCGTGAGACCCAGATTTACTCCCTCCACTGACTGATCCAGACATCGTGAACTATCTCGTTTTTGGTATTAGTGCATAAACTACTGTGGCATTTTTTTACGCAGCAGTACTGTCCCACCATCATTACTTTTAAGCGGCTTTGGGGAACTTTTTTTAGGGGGACGAGCAAGTGTTTACATCCGCGATCCTCCAAAGATGGCGCCCAACGTCCCACGGCGTGACGTAACTTCACATTCTCTATAGCACTGATATTATGTCAATATGATACTGGGACCCCAGTGGAGCACTATTGGAAGTTTCGATCGATAGAAAACTCCATAACTGTCGCACACGGTAACTGAAAAGTACAGAAATTGTCTTGTTTATGATTTTAGCAGATTTAAAAATGTCGACTTCATCCAAACAACCGTTCTCCTTTGATCCAGTATCCGACCCAGACAAGAAAAAAAAACACTTTGCAGCCTGAACCTCTGTCGCAGCAACGACTCCTGCGAGACGATGAATTCCACCACAAAATTTTGAAAATTCCTACCAAACCAACTGTACACGCTACAGTTTTGCAACTTTCACCAAAATGTCGCCCCAATACTGCTGAAACTTTTGTCCATTTAAACTCATTACAGATTATGAAGTCCATCACTCTGTTTTCATTCAAAATATGTAAAACTTATTAAACCTACAGTAGATCTCCTCCCACAATTTTTGCTCTATTGACACCAAACTTGCTGCGACTGCATCTTCAGACTGTCCTACACTGTAAACATATACCATCCAATTCTTGCTAAATACATTTTAAATCTTCCTGAAAAAATAGAAGAATATTCTGGAGTCATGGTTGGTGAAGTTTGGCAAATATCAGAATTTTATCTCAAAAACTGAATTTTCTAGAACATTTTGAATTCTGCTCTCATGGGAACAACTGGAGTCGATGTAAGAGTGACATTTTTAAACATCACATTTTCTTATTTCTGACATTCTGACAATTTTTGAAATCAACAAGGATGATGATGATGATCATCTAAAAACACATGACAGTAGTCCTGATGGTGGCGTTACAGCATCTAAACTCAAAAACTCAAAACTTTGAAAATTCAGAACAAATCAACCATATGTGCTACAGCTTTGGAACTTTTAAATTTGCCTAATTTTGCCTAATTTTGCCTAAAATTCATGTATTTACTTTTTAGTGGCTGGTTATCCGTCCTATATTCCACTGATCATTTGTGTTGTTGAGTTTTTAAAGATTTCTGACTACTACTGTGCTGTTGAATGTATGAAGATGCCTTTCAAATTCTAATTAAACATTTGATCACAAAAAAGAGGGAAATTCATGCAAAACCGCTGATGCACGTTGCCTTCAGGGACAGTTTTTCATCAAGCAGTCTCTGTATTTCCCTCTAAAACAACTCTGTGTGGTAACGTTGTGTTATTATCTCATAGCGTGGTGAATGTGCAGCTCACAACTTGTCCACCAGAGCGTTGTGGAGTTGTTGGATTGTGTATTTGATGAGTCTGATGAGGGAAACCAAGAAATCCCATAATGAGCCTCCGTAGCGTAGCTCTGAGCAGCTCACGGCTCTGCTCCGCCGTTCTAAAAATAGCTTGCACCAACAATTAAAGGTAACGAACCTACTGCTATGACTATAGGGGTTATGGCAATGGGCCAATTTGCCAAAATGCTGAACTATCCCTTTAAAGAAATAAACACACACACACACACACACACGCTCTGCTGTCTCACCTGCAGCGGCGTGGCTAAGGAGGTACATTTGGGCTCGGGGCAGTTAAGGCACTGAACGTTGCCGTCCCGTATCTGGATCTGAAAGTACTCGGTCATGCAGGCTTTGCAGTAAACGTGCTGACACTCCTTGAAGCAGAGGCAGCCGCCGCCCAGCTTCTCCACGAAGCAGATGCCGCAGCAGAACACCTTGGCATCGAACGCCCGCTGCCGCTGCGCCTCGTCAAAGTCCAGCAGCTGAGGTAGCAGGTCGGCCCGTGGGTCCATCAGCAGGACGGCTCGCGGGTCCACGACGTGAGACGAAGGAGACGAAGACGACAAAGACGACTGCGTTTCAGACTTTTCCTTCTTCACTTTGTCGCTTTTCTTCTCCTCGGCTTTTTCACAGTGACTCCCACACTGAGGCAGAGCTGAGCAGAGGGAACAAAGGGAGAGAAAAATGAGTTTAAAGTGAATTTAAACAGGTCGATATGGCAAAAATATCATGTCACGATTTTTTTTAAATGAAGTCACGATTTCGATTTCATCACGATCTTAAATCGAAAAAAGGAAAAATAGACAATTTAGGCCAAAGAACCTTTCTGAACAGATTTTAATCTAAATAGTTGCAGTTTTGCCAACATGTGCAAACAACGTAAACATAGTAAAAGGTAAACAACAACACTCTGATAAAGTGCACTCTTGCAACATAAAAGGGAGCTTTCAATAAACATGAAAGTAAAATATCAATGAAGACATTACTGTTTGTTTTATTCAACACAGTCATTTTAACAGGATTTTAAGTATCAAAACACTAAATAGCTGATTGAAAAGGATCAAATAAAGTAACTGTTGTTATCTTACTTATCACCCCTACTCGACAACTAAACCTTCAGAAACACCAACAGATAACAGATTTATTTACAGACGTGGACAAAACTGTTGGTAGTCATTGATTAAAGAAAGAAAAACAGAGTATTAGGGCCACATGGAGAATAAACTGGCAATTTTATGAGAAAAAAGCAGCGATTTCCTCCGAGTCTGTCTGGTTCTTTCTGCAGAACAGATGCATTTTCTTGCGTATTCTTCATATTTATGACTTTTTCCTCATAAAAATATTATGTTTTTCCTCATAAAACAATGACTTTTTTCTCATAAAACTAAGACTTTATTCTCGAAGTCTGTGAAAAAACCTTTTTTTCTCAGTGTGGCCCTAATACTCTGTCGTGGTTCAACAGAATTATTATTAAAAACAAACTAATGAAAACTGGCCTGAACCTAAAGTTAATAGTTTGTTGCACAACCTTCTGAGCCTGATCCATGTTTCTCAGCGGGTACAGAGTCGTCTTTACCTCGTACGTTTTATTTTTGTCTCATCTGTCCACACAACTCCTGGGACAACGTCCTGCTTCGGTCTTTTTACTTTTGTCAGATTCAAGTTATTTCAGTGACTAATGTGGGTTTTTCTTTTTTCTTTTACACAAGGTTCCGACTATTTTGTCCATGTGTCTTGTTATTAAACTTTTTATTTGAGGAGAAACAGGTAAAACATGTTGCTCTTAAGTTTGTATACACGTCATTAAGTCTTATCTCCAAAAACAGAGAAAAAAATGGGACTTTTACAGATCACATGTTGTGTTATTTTAGCTGCTGTTGGTGAATTCAAACATCACTCTGGTACCTACCTGTGTCTGCTGGGTCGGTTTTCCTGCGCTCTCCTCCGGCCTTACTTCCTCCTCCTCCTCCTCCTCCTCCTCCTCCTCTGACGACTTCCAGAGGCGACGCGACGCCCAGGAAGTCCAGAGTCTCCTCCTTCAGGAACTGAATCCACGTGAAGAGAACGACACAGCCCTGGTTCTCCTCCCACAGCTCGTCCAGCTGCCGACACAGCGAGCTCAGCTGGCCACGGAGGGAAACGGAAAAAAGTGAAGTTTTGTACTTTCATATCTATCTGGGAAATTAATTAAGTGAAAAAGCTAGGGATCGTCTCATATTCAAGAATAATAATGATAATTTGGCCCAGAAAACTATGTTTTGTATAATTTGTCTAAAAAGAAAAGATCCCTGTGTGCTCAGTTGAGAGCTGGTGTTCTTGGTCTTCATATGGAAACAGGCAGATATGTCGGCACAGCAGAAGAAGATAGAATTTGTAATTTATGTGACATCCAAGAGGTGGAGAATGAAATTCATTTTGTGTTCTACTGTCCCTTCTATGACTCTATAAGACAAAAATTGTTTAGTAAGGTAGATCCAAATAACGAATCTGTGTGGTTGGACGATGCTGAGAAGCTAAAACTTCTTTTTCAGTTGAATATTTTTGCATTTTCTTTATTTCTTGAAAAGGCTTGGGCAACGAGACGAAGAGCGATAGATAGTTGAGAACTGAAAGTCATCTTAAATAGTTTATTTATGTGTCACACCTGTGTGACAGCAGGTAACACCAACAGGAAGGACTGTCTAGTCTTTGTTTGTATGTGTTATTAAATGTGTCTTGTAATCCCATATGGGATGGGCCACAGTGGTGGCATCAAGACACGAAAATAAAACATTAATTCATTCAATAAAATTTATTTCTAATCCTACTTTTCATAAAAACAAATTTCAAAGTGCTACAGAGTAAAATCTGAGCATTACACGTAAAATCTGCAGTAATACCAGTATGCTCTTTTAAAAAGGTGGGTTTTCAGGCCTCATCACATTTTCTTCTCAGTGTAACATGAACTTCTACAAACAGTACATGTATTGTCTGTTGCATTAATGTTGCTCAGCTACCAGCCACCATGTAGAAACCAGATTACAGTCAGAGTCAGTCAGCTGTAGAAGTATGTTGTTAACCCAGACAGGAGGGTGTGAGTACATCAGACTGATAAACAAAGTAAACTTTTAAATATGCACATAAAATATTTCATGTTTCAGTTTAATCAAATTAAACCCCTGAATCTTTTGCCATTAAAACAGATCATCATATTATTATCATATGTGTTGTGTCTCACCTGTGCTCTGGTGACCCATTTGGAGCTGAGGGTGAAGATCGGTGATGAAGACGATGGATAATCTGCAGGAAGCTCAAAGTTGAGCACCAGAGGAGGCAAGAAGCTCACGTTGTAGTCGGTCTGCTTCTCTCCTGCAACACACAGACGAGATGACGTTATATAGTGACTATTAATACATGTGAATGAGAAAGATTAGGAGAGTGGAGCTTTGGAAAGATCACCTAAAGTACTGTGTTAAATTTAGTTGTTACAATAATCGATTATTAAATTAATCATCAACTATTTTGATAATCTAATAATCAGTTTGAGCAGTTTTTTTAAAGAAAAAAAGTCAAAATTCTCTGATTCCAGCTTCTTAAAGCAGCACTAAGGAACTTTTCAACCTTCATAAAATATTTTCATAACTTTTGTGATGATACATCGACTTACAACAAGTTGAATGACACCTCTGTCATGGCCTGAGGGGGTCTGTATCTCTTTCTCTGGCACTAAGCAGCTTTGAGGAGCATGGTAGGAACCCTGCTCTCACGCTAGTGTTCATGGGAAATGGAGTCTTCCTTCACTTTCACTTTTGCGAGTCACAACAAGGAGGGAACAGGCAAAACAGCACTTTAGCAGTGGATTATGTTTGTGTTTTCACTTTGAAATGATCCACTGGAAACAGAAACTTAGTTTTGATGTCTTTTGTTAATTTTAATGCAGGATATTTACAGGGCTTCACGCTAGTGTTCATGGGAAATGGAGTCTTCCTTCAGGCAAAACACTACCGCTTTGGTCCACAGGCGCCGCCAAACTCAACCAAAACTGAAAGTTCTTTAGTACTGCTTTAATGCTGCCTTCATGTGCTCTGGTACAGATGGTATTTTCCACTTGTGACCTGGTATTTACCAGTGTGTTGTTGTTGTACAGAGAAAATAAAGATGGTGGACACACAGATTCAGACTTGTTACCCGGGTAAAACCACAGATATATGACACGTGTGGCATCTACGTGTATATATCTATGGGGTAAAACAATCTTGGATTGTCTAGTTCATCTCTTACAGCAAGAAGATGAATTATCAAAACTCAAACGGTAAATATTAATATTCATGGAGATTTAGCACTGGCTGTTTGGCTTTTTAAAAGCGTTTTTTTTTTTTACTGTACGTGCAGGCATACATAACGTGAATAGCTGCTAACTGTTTTCTAAAGGCTTGCCTTGTTTACCATTAACCAATCTTGCGTTGCTCGCCGCCATGTTGAAAAGGTCAAAGGTTATTCTCATCTCGGCAGCTCGGGCATCAAAAAATTCTACGAGTTGCCCAGTGGAAAATACCACATACCACACTTTTCACCTCGTCTTTTGGTATTTACCGTAATTACCATAGCACATGAAGGCACCATGACTCACAGCTGTACCTTTGACAACGATCCTGAAGTCCGGAGGAAGCTCCAGACAGATCTGGATCTCTCCGCCCTGAGCCGACTCCGCTCGGCGAAACTCCTCCTCATCGTAGATACTTGCTAAAGCAAGCAGCTCA
This sequence comes from Trachurus trachurus, assembly GCF_905171665.1. NCBI lineage: Eukaryota > Metazoa > Chordata > Actinopteri > Carangiformes > Carangidae > Trachurus > Trachurus trachurus. Next base: position 2,143,038 of record NC_139903.1, read on the forward strand.
TCCTCCTGGGCTTCCTTATCCTCCGACATTTACATTCCTGCAGCGACGGAGACAAAGTTAAAGAGAAACACACAACACACTTCTTCTCACCAAACCACATGTCAAAAAAACTCTTATCACTGGCTCCCTGTTTGTTTCAGAGTTGATTTTAAACTCATTTTAATCACATATGCAGCTCTTAACAACACAGCACATTCAGACAGGTCTGATTGGGTTTAAATATTATCTACCAGCTGTTTGTTTTGATTGTGACCAAATCCTGAACTCTGCACAGACCAAGTGGAGAAGCTGTTTTTAATTAACTATATAACCTGAAACTGTGACTGAGCAGCTCAACCACATTAAACAGGCAACAACCTCTATTACAAAAAATAATTTAACACATCTCTCTACCAGAGATCTGTTAGTACCAACTTGTATCTTGTGTCGTATCAGTTACAGTAACCCTGCTTTAGTTTCACTCCATCTTTGTTATTTGTCTCTTTCAATTTTAAATTAATTTTAGTGTTGTTTTATGTAGGCTATTTATGTATTCTTTTCTGCCTAACTATCAACACTATATAATATATATTCTATTCTTGTAAATAACTGTACATACTCCTGAAATCATTTAGCACATAACTGTACATATTGTCTCTCTCTGTCTCTTTTTATATGTTTGTTGTAGCCTGGTGTATCGTTTTATATTACTATGTTTGCATAATTTTTTTTACCTTGTATGCTACAATGCTACAGTAACAATTTCCCATATGTGGGATAAAGGAACAGTCTTTGTATTTGTTTGAAAGGTGCAATACAAAGTTATTAACATTATTATTATTGATAACATATACAGTATGTATAACTATGACTGTATATGTAGCAATCAAAGGATGCAGTTGTTTCAAGACGGTATATCAATTAATCAAAACAATGACAAAAGCAGCATTTTACATCCATACCTTATCAGTCACAGTTGATTAACTTAAATTAAAGTTAAACTAATCTTTATCTTAGAGTCACTCTGAGTTAACTGACATCAATAAAGGACAATAGTTTGTTAATGCTTGCTATTGTTTGTGCTACTATCAAAGCTTTATGAGCTATTTACATGTGTTTTTAGCTGTAATCGTTTTGTCTGCATACCAGTGCTGCTCTATAAACGTTTAAGTGCATACATATTTTATGATGCTGTGTATTTCAGGTGTAGGTTAATATACACACACCTCAGGAGGCCTGTTGATTGGTTAAAACAAGGTAATCAGTAGATGGGAATTAGTTTTAGGAATTAGATTTAGTCACGGATCACCTTCAAACTCTCCTTGTCATGATATTTGAATTAATTATACATCAACACCAGCATCTATGTCACCTGTCATCATGAGCTGTCTTCACGCCAATAAGTCCATTTTAAAAATATATATATATATACTCATGTCTTATTGGTTATTATGAGCTTTTATCAGGTTTAATACATTACTTATGCATTACTTAGCCTAATTGTTGCCCTTTTTCAGTTTTTAGGTTAGGTTAAATTAGCTTTACTGGCTAACTCTGGCTCACTCACAGTTTCTTTTAAACACTGTTTATTAGTGTTGCATTGTCCCTTACAAATAAACCTCTAAGTAACTTAATAACTAAATGCCCAACTGGAGGTTTTAACCATGGATCTATTATAAGATAATATAATACATCCATGGTTTGAACAGAGTTGTTTCTATCACCGAGAGTCACAGTAATAGAAACACCGGTCTGTCTGTCTGTGTCAGTCAGTTTAACTCAGTAATAAACCTCACTACATCCTTAAAAATCACAATAAAGTTGAATCATCTCGTCTTAGAGCAGTATCAGCCAGGTGTATATGTACAGTATACTCATATCTTATTTGTTATTATGAGCTTTTATGAGGTAGCCTAAATTCATATGTAAATTGTACTTTAGTGCATTATTTAATTGTTGCCCCTTTTCAGTTTTTAGGTTAGGTTAAATTAGCCTTACTATGGCTAACTCTGGCTCACTCACAGTTTCTTTTAAACACTGTTTATTAGTGTTGCATTGTCCCTGTCAAATAAATCAGTAAATGACTTAATAACTAAATGCCCAACTGGAGGTTTTAACCATGGATCTATTATAAGATAATATAATACATCCATGGTTTAAACAGAGTTGTTTCTATCACTGAGAGTCACAGTAATAGAAACACCGGTCTGTCTGTGTATGTGTGTCAGTCAGTTTAACTCAGTAACAAACCTCACTACATCCTTAAAAATCACAATAAAGTTGAATCATCTCGTCTTAGAGCAGCATCAGCCAGGTGTGATCAATAAACTGATCAACCAGAGTGTGTAAACACGAATAATGTAACTTTGTTGTGACATAACATCATGCTACACGGTGGCACCGGAGCTAGCATGCTAACTAGCATCAACTCACTTTACACGTCTTAAATACAGTTTTTATTACTTGTCAATTCACCAGTCGTTTTAATTACTACTCATTTAATATGACTAAGTGTTATAGTAACTAATTGTTATTGTCGTTGCCATGTATGAGGTGAGCTGACACACCTGGCGTTAGCACACAGCTAAGCTACGTGTTAGCCGACGTTAAACAGCGGCTTCTGCTGCTTCACTGATCCGCCCAACAGTCGCTTCTCCTCCGGCCAACAGAGACCGACACCCCCGCTGCTGGACCACCGGTTAAAACTAGGTGTAATACGGTGTAATACGGTGAAATAAAGTGTAAAAAGCGACGTGTTTCTTACCTTCTCACCGACAACACCGACTAGTAATGACTCCTGCCCTCTGACCGGGTCATGGCCGGGTTGCCAGGTCTGACAGACACACAGCCGACCAATCAGAACCCAGACCGAGCCCGTCAACAGGCCAGTGAGCCTTCAAACTGTTAAAATTCACGTAGTAATTATTCACATCTCTAAAAGTGGAACAGATGAATGTCTATCTTCATATTAAGAAAACGACTTTATCGATAAAAAGGTTGAAAAAAAAGTAGCAAAACTAGGCGGAAAAAGTCCAAACTGGCAACACGGCTGTTACTCTATTTACTTAAAGCAATACTTACCTTTCTGGAACTTTTGCACATTTCTTTGTCTAAGTTAAAATGCTATTAATAATCTGATGATACATTAAAATGTAAGAGAAACCCAACAGGGTTAAAAACTCATCATTTTTTCATTCTCATATAATTCTGAGAAAAGTCTGACCAATAATATTATTCGGTCCGATTAATAAGATTTGACGAGCGACCGAACCTACTTAATATGTAATCACTTTGTGCACCCTCTCCTCCTCTCCCCCCTCCCGACCAGGAAGAACGCTTATTGACAGAGCAGTAGCAGGACACAGAGAGCAGAGGAGACTAGAGTCACAACACACACAAGAAAGAAGGTTTTTGGAAATAAATAGTTTTTTAAAAGATCAATAACTGCAGCCGCAGCTGGTCGCGGAGTTTCATGTCTGATATTGTAAAGTTGATAGTGATCAGCCCCGAGTGATACGTAAACACAGGAAGTCACATGTGTCTATAAAGCATCCAGTGCTAACGGCTAGGGGGCTAGGCTACTGTTAGCTCTGTGCTAACGGCTAGGCTACTGTTAGCTCTGTGCTAACGGCTAGGCTACTGTTAGCTCTGTGCTAACGGCTAGGCTACTGTTAGCTCAGTGCTAACGGCTAGGGAGCTAGGCTACTGTTAGCTCTGTGAGTTCTCAGCGGTCCGGACCCGGTTGAAGTCCGGACCGGCGCGGCTCGACTCGGCTCGGTCTGGATTTGGCCCTGAACCAGCGCATCAGGTGGCGCTGGTCCGGCCGCCAGCCCGGCTCGTTGAGAACTGTAATCTGTAACAATCACTTCCCCTGCGTCTCCAGTAGCAGTAGGCTAACAACAGTTTATTATAAAACTCATCAGTCATCATCACTGAGTCCGTTTATATGGTTTAAAACTCCGGTGTTGTGTTTGTTTGTGTTGTTCCCGTTTCACTCGCGTTCCTGTTCTGTTTACCGTTGCCATGCCAACGCATGCAGCAGGGAGGGAGGGGGCTCGTGGAGCTGCGGAGGAGGGAGAGGTGGGTGGGACTTGTGAGGGAGGTGGAGCTGTTGATTTTCAAATGTTTGTGCTGTGCTGAGTGAAATGCCAGATCGGTAAGTATTGCTTTAATCCGCCGCTCCCCACTCTGCTGCACTACTTTACTGTTAGTGTTATGTTATGTGCATTTCCACTTTACTGATATATTTCCTTGCTTCACTTAATTTATTTGCCATTTTTTTGTAACTTTGTAGGTTCAGAGGTTAAATACTACATGTATATCCAATAAATAATGCATTTATGTACTTGCAGAATATGTTGTTTCACTTTTGATATAATCTGAAGTCAGTCCACTCCACAGTGCTCATCAAAACGTTTTACTTTTAGTTTCTAAGCGTTTATAGACTGAGGACTTTCACTAGTTTCAGGCCCATTTTCAAAGTAGAATCTGAAAATGGAAACACACTTTACATATACAGTAGTAAAAAAGACCAAATTCTACAAATGGAAACAAAAAGTATATATAGCTGCACTACTTTACTGTGTATTTCCACTTTCGTTACTCCACTTCATTTATTTGCCAACCTTTGTAACTTTGCAGGTTTAGATGTTAAATGCCACATACTGTATATATCCAATAAATAATGCATTTATTTTACACAAAGTATATTTATGATTGTCACACAGCAGAGGTCAGCAAAGCTAAACCAAACAGCGTTGTGTTCACCATCACTAAGGAAACCAGGAAGTATTCACAGTTGTGAAATTAGAGCCAGAACACTTGTTGTTTCTAAACTTTAGCAGGAGTTATAAGTGGACACTCATAATGAGCAATATTTAATATTTAAAGGCACACTGTCTACAGAGCATTTGCATAGTGACAACACTGAAACCTACATTCACTGGTCATTACTGATGCGTTCATTCATAATAATGTGCATATATGTAGCCTATATAGATAGATAGATAGATAGATAGATAGATAGATAGATAGATAGATAGATAGATAGATAGATAGATAGATAGATAGATAGATAGATAGATAGATAGATATTTAATTGTCATTCACACCATGGAATATAACAGGGTCTCTGCAGGTTTCACCAGCTCAAATTTAAGACTTTTTAAGACCACTATGGATGAAATTTAAGACCTACCATGACAAATAAAAAAAACGTGCATAAGAAATGCGGAGACACAAAATTAGAAATTGATTGCAATATATAAGTTGCGTGTTAGGCTTGTTTGTAGTTGAAATACATTCAATAAAGCACAATGAAGTGTCGCAGGAGCATTTTATTGAGCATTTGCGGTAGCGAGGGCTCTACCATAACATTTTTCCCAAGGAGCACGCCTAAAGTGAACTATTTGGGGGCACAAAAAGAAATTGGGGAGTGAAATTAAAAATGTTTATGTAACACATTATTTATTTAATTCACTGGCAACCAACAGGCAGATGGCTTTAAGCCTTGAATAATGTTAAGGGTCAAACAAACGTGACCCATTTTTACATTGGAGAACAGTAAAAACACCAACACTTCACCTTTGGCCTGAAATGTGATGACTAACTAACTAATGTGACCCAGAATAGACAAACATGGAAATATTTCAACTTCTTTAATGAACAGACACGAGCCACAACCTGTTCTGTATTATGACCAACACAATGTTTGACACATGAAGTAAATAAATTGGCCTTTGGTCACCCCTATATATTATGGTATTAAATAATGCTTGAATAAATGTGAACTACATCTTTAACCCTCCTGTTCCCCTCCTGGGCCAAGGAAGGAAGGAAGGGAGGGAGGAAGGAAGGAAAGAAGGAAGGAGGATTGGGTCAAAAAGGAAAGAAGAAGTAAGGACGAAGGGAAGGAAAAAATGAAGGAAAGATAGAAGGACGGAGGGAACAGATTCGTTCAAGGAAGGAAGGAAGGACAAAGGGAAAGATGGGAGGAAAGAAGGAATGGGAAAAGGAAGGAACGATAGAAGGACGGAGGGAACAGATTGGGTCAAAAAGGAAGGAAGAAGTAAGGACGAAGGGAAGGAAGGAAGAGGGGAGGGGAAAAGGATTGGGGAAGAAGGAAGGGGAAACAGTAAGGAAAGAAAGATGGAGGGAGTGAACAGATGTGAACAGGTCTATTGGATCAAAAGAGGAAGGAAGAAGAAGTAAGGACGAAGGGAAGGAAGGAAGGAAGGAAGGGAGAAAGGAAGGAAAGAATAGGGAACAGACTGGGTTCATTTGACCCAGAAGGACAACAGGAGGGTTAACTAGGCTAGTTAAATCACAGTAGCTGATGTGTTGAACTTACAGGCTTGTTACTAAGTATGTATTAAAGCAGAAGTAAGTGATATGTTTGTGTTAATATAAGTCTTAAATAGTTGTATCTTCCGACAGCAATCACTTACATAGAGTGTTTGGACTGAAACACGGGTCTGTCAGTCACTCTGCTCTGCTCTGAGCCGAGGAGAAAACATTTATCGTATCCTACAGTTTTTATCCAATGAGGAGAGAGAACGGCATGCAGGGCTGTGTGTGCAGCCAAGGAACGCCGTGAATGTGGTGACGTAGCGACGAGGACTGTTATGGTGCGTTCAAGGAAACTCGTATTTTTCCGACCGTGAAGTGGTACCAGTTCGATCTGGTACGAGTTCACGGGTCAGAAGTTACGAGTGGCCGTTATAGTGACTTTCACCGGTAAAACAGGTCGGAAAACACGAGTGGGTTGCCTGGAACGCTACAAAGTCGTAAGTTGTGACTTGAAGCTGTAATTTACGATTTCAAAAGCCTGCCTGGAACGCAGCATTAGCGAAAACGACCGGATCACTCACTTCTGCTTTAATTATCATGATAAATAAAACTCCACCTGTCACACAGCTCCATGTTGTCTCTGTGTGGCGTTCAGGGACAGTCAGGACAGTCTGAGGACAGAGTTTATATTAATGCACCGTGACACTGTGGCAGGTCTCTGTACGTCTTCACCACAGATCAGCTGTGCCATACGTAGCAGATGCAATGGAGACTCACCGCTCATTATTAATAAATAATAGCCGACTGCACAACTGAAAATATTGTAGCGACCCCGCAGTAATGTTCTTGTTCTGATGTTTAAGTTGTGTGATTTCTGACTGACTGTCAATGTGTACGGGGGTACAGGGGTATAGGCAGGGCACCTGACAACTACCGTTAACCAGACTCTGGTCTCCTAGTGGACCGGTCTGGCTCCAAGTTTGAGCAAATAAATTTAAAAGAGTATTATCGCAAAATTCGGCCACTAGATGGAGCCAGGCGGAGCTTATCAGATATAAACAAGTGGGCAGCTGTCAGAGAGAGAGAGAGCAGCCTCGTTTAGTCCCCCCCCGCCCCCCCTCCTTCTCCCTCCCCCCCCCCTCGTTGAATGAACGTGCAATCGCGGGGAAAAGAAAACTCGCTAGTGGAAGCGGCAGCTCTACGTCGCGCACAACCACAACAACGACAACAACAACTGAAACGTCCTCCTCCTTAATAACGCTGAGAGGACAGCTGAAGAAAGACACAGGGACGTGGAGACAAAGTGTTCTACCAGCGATTCAGTGACTGTGAGCACCCTAACACTGCTACATTACTTACTGTTGCATATTTGTCCGGTTCGGAGGTCGGATTTGCGAGTTCCGAGTGCATTTTAACGCAGCAAGCGCCGGGCCGGCTTGGATCATAACAAAGACAAATGCTGCATTTGCCCCACGGACACTATACTGTTGGCGATTTTTTTTGTAAATTTACTTATGGCTCCCCCCGACCCATCTTTTGCATATGTCAGCTTATTTTATGCTATTACTGCTGTATTTGCGATAATGCTCCTATAAAAAAAAAGCCTGTAGTTGTGTTCATAGAGACGTAACAGGTGTGGCACGACAAGCTGTGATCAGCTGTGGTCATTGAATAGGCTACACTATAGGTCATTTCAATTTGCGCATCTGTGTTTTTTTTCCTTTTTATTTTGTTTTACAACATTTATATGCGCATCGAGAGTGAGTGAGTGAGTGAGCGCGAGAGAGAAACAGCGGGTGCACCAGATGATTGCCAACCGACAAAAACTGAAATGAGACGGTTGAAGAGAAGAAAAACACAGAATATACAATAGGCTTTATTATGTCCAAGAGACTTTGTCCCGAGGAAGGATCGGATGGTGGCTCAGGTTTAGTGATGAGGAAACTGTCACTGCAGCTGCACATCTGTCAGCAGCTGCTCCAAACAGACACGTCACTAACTTTATTTTGAAGGGACAGATTAGATGTTGATTTTGTTAACAGTGACTTTGTTGCACCCAAACATTAAGCATGAACAGACCCGGCTTGAGACCGGCTTTTATTTGCTCAAACCTGGAGAGACCCGACCCAGTGCAACCGGCATCTCGAGACTCGCCTTTTTTTCTTTTCTTTTTTTTGTTTGAGAATTGACAGTAGCCTATAGGGATATTATATTACATATATATAGGCTATATGACGGTCTGGGAGACGCTGTGCGCTACTGTAGGGGGGATGAGAAGGCTCGCGGTTCAAATGATGTAGACTTGATCTAAAGTAGGATATTACTCTGTCTGACCAGAGGGGGGGGGGGGCAACACGTATCCCCACCGGGGATGATAATAAATGGGACAAACCAATGGGACAAACCTGGTTAAATAAAGGTTATAATAATAAAATGACCAGAGGGGGGGACATCGAAAACAGAGGGGGGGATCCCCACCATCCGTCCCGGGAAATCGCACCCTGGGTATAACGTATGGTTGGATGAGAAACTGAGGGGCCGGGGTGAGTGTGAGGAAGACAGAGTCCCGTGTGTGTAGGTGTGTGTGTGTAGGTGAGTGTGTGAGGAGGAGAAGAGGAAGAAGTGAGAGCTGTCAGATAAGTTTGTGTTATGTTGTTGTAGTTACGGGTCGGACGCTACAATATCAATAACAACATGGGCAGCTTCTGCTCACCTGACTCTGTGCAGCTTCTTCATTACATCCAAACAGTCCGACACAGCGACGCACTGCTCCTTTAGACTCTAAAGTCTCTGTAGCTCATCAGCCCGGAACTCGCCGTCATGGAGCAGCTACAGCAGCGTTGTGACCTCAACCATGGTCGACTGAATCCCGCATCGGGCAGACCTTTCCTGCACGTCATTCCCCCTCTCTGCCTCCCCCTTTCCTGTCTATCTCACTATGTGCTATCAAGTTAAGGCAAAAACGCCAAAAATATAGTATTTCAAAGGAGGTTAAATCGAAAGCAACTGGACTTATACTGAGTCTCCACACCAGATAGTTGGACCAGTCCCAGCCTGGTCAGATGCTACATGAACTGATGAAGCCTCTTGGATGAAGGTGAAACGTCTTCCTAGACAAATAACTAAGTCCAGTTGCTTTCGATTTAACCTCCTTTGAAAAAAAAAAAAAAAATTGTTGTAGTGAAAATGGGCGGGCTCGTGAATTTTTTTTTTAGACGAGTGAAAACGAGCGTTAACTCGCGTATCTTGCGTTTGGTTGCGCGTAAAAGCTCGCGCGAAAAAAAAAAGCGTTCCTCGTGTTTGGTGGGAAGCCCCTTGTGGGTCTTCCCACCAAACACGATGAAATAGTCGAAGACGCGAGGGTCCCGTCGCCATAAAAGAATCGTGTATTGCGTCGCAAAAAAAAAAAGTCGCGTATACCGCGTCTCGCGCCTAATCGCGTCTTTGCGTCACGGCCTTTTACACCGCGGACGTAACGAATAAACGGTGACGGTGTGAACGAACAACATAGAACAGGACCAGACGTGGCGTTGTTTCCTCTTTTCACGACAGCTCCACTCTCCCTTACTACTTACCTTAATATAATACATCCATGCTACTTACACCTAACTACTGTTATTGTTGAGGCCAGAGAATTGTGGGATTTGTAGTTTTTGACCAATCGCAGGTTGTGATCTTTCTTTTTTGTGATTTTCCCGGTTCACACATGTATTTTTTTTTAGGGGCAAATGCGAGTGAAATGCTCACCCATGGTGGGAATAAGAAAATTTAAGACCTGTCTAAAATTATTTAAGACTTGAACACAATAATTCAACAAATTTAAGATATTTTAAGGCCTAAAATTTAGATTTTCAAATTTTAGACTTTTTAAGACCCCGCGGATACCCTGTATAAGGAACGAGATGCAGTACTCATAAGAAAATTCTTATATCAAATGCATTTTTTTGGACAAGATTTATTTTTGCTTTTTTTTTTTTTTTGTGACGTGGCGACAACAACGGCACCGAGGAGGTGATTCGTTAGGACCAGCATTCACACTGTTGAGTAGAAAAAAAAACAAATACAAGGCTACCAGAGAACGACCAACAAACAGACCATTTGCTTTTGAATGAGAAAAGCCAAACGATGAAATACTGCATGACAGTAACTCGGAGTATCTAGTCTCAACATACAGTACGATTAAACTCAGCACCTCCTTCCTCTCAAACTAAATACATAATAATAATAATCATCATCATCATCATCCAGCAGTTACAAGTATCTGTAGTGAAAAAAATGCACTATTCGTCATGTACAGTTTGGAAACGATCCGTGTTTGTAGCTTTTCCTTGTTTAGACATACTGCAACATTCGTACAAGTTGAATGAATCCTGTGTTTTTATTTAGTTTTTCCTCTACGGAGCCACTTTGCAGTCGTTTGCAGCAGTTTGTCAAAATAACGGGACATTCCTCTTGGCTTCGATGTGCTGCTGAATAAAACAATCTTTATAGTATAATGGCCATCAAAGAAACACAGACAAGAGAAGAGAGATAGAGAGAGAAAAGCAGTTTCCATCCCACACTCACACAACTTTTTTGTGTCGTAAAGAAGTCCATTCAATATTAATAATATCATTATGCAATATATTTATCTTCTCTATTCGTCAAAGAAAACGAGAAATAGAAATGACATGCCGAGGAGATGGGCCGATGAACAGAAGCAGTAAGAGATGCTGCTGCTGCTGCTGCTGCTGCTGCCTGTGTCTGAGAGAGAAGAGAGAGCGAGGCTACTGTGTCATCAATAACAATCTCATAGGAAACAACAGAATCGGGCGAATAGCAGGACAGACGGAGGTGAAGCTCTGGGGTTTAGTTTAGTTTAGTCAATGTCCATCTCTGGGAGCTTGTTCTTCTCTGTTTCCTGTTCCGTCCCCGCCGCCGGTGCTGCTGCTGCAGGATTCGTGGAGGAGGATTTGTCCGGGTTGTTCTGCTGCTGGTTCTGCTCCGTTCCCTCCTGTCCGTTCACCGGTCCGTTCTCCGTCTTCTCCTCTTTCGGAGGCTCCACCTTCGGTTTGGGTTTGGACATGGCCGCGTTGCAGGCCGAGTACAGCTCCTAAAACACAGGGAAGAGGAAGACGAAGAGGAAGAGGAGAGCAGTTGTTATTAAGAGAGGGAACTTTCTCCACTGTTCATTTCGTCTGTTTCTTTGTGAATCAAGGCTCACAACTAATACTGTAAACCAGTGGTTCTCAAACTTTCTTTCATCAAGGACCCTAAATTAGACCACTGACCCCCATTGGACAACATTTTGAAGCAAATACCAGAAATCAGGGCTGTAAACTAACGGTCGCCACTCGCCAAATGCGACTAAAATATTCCCCTGGCGACTTAAATTTGGAGGGCTACACGCCACAGGGGCGGGTAGATGTTTGTCCCGCTTGTCCCGTGTTGTTGTTGTTGTGTCGCACTGAAGTCGCTCCCCCGACAACCCCGCTGTAGAAAACAGTTGATGCCTCACGCCAGTGTCACACGCGGACACCGCGGAAGCGCTGCAAAGCGCCGCGCACCGAGACGGAGCCTCCCTTTCACACCAGACGTGCATTACTCCGCGCCGGTTGACAGCGCTTTTGCCCGCAGCTGTGTGTGTGTGTGTGTGCGTGCGTGCCTATCTCTCGCGCGCTCACGGAGCTATAATAGACCAGAGATGGGGACTCAGTTTGCGACTCGAACTCGAGTTGCACACACAGAGACTTCAGACTTGACTTGGACTCGTGTTTTGAGACTCGTGAACAATCATTATTATTATTTTTGGCTGGTGCCAGAGTGCAGCCAAACACAAGAGAGAGGGACAGCAGCTGCTCTGACAGCTCAGTCAGCTGCGAGTGAGTGACAGGTGACTGTAAACCGGCTTTTTTTTTTTTTTTAATAGCCTATAGCCACACTGTCCGTACAGGTGAGGCACAACGTTTGTTGTCTGGCCCTCCTTCACGGGGACTGCTGCATAGCTAGTCTGGCACATATCAGGCTACTGTAGGATAAGTTGTTGTTGTTTTTTTGCTGCGAAATATGACTGAAGGCCCATACGGAAGTCTGCACAGTATCGACACGCCCCCATGAGTTGACTGAGCTAATTAAAAAAAAAAAATAACAGCAGCTCTTCTGTCAGACACATGCAGAGAGGCAGAGCAGCCTTGATTCTTTCTTGACTCAGAATACAGTTTTTCTTTAAAGGAAAGCTTTCATTGTGTGTTTTCTTCATATTGCATTATAATAGCCTATTTAAAGTGATCATAAACAAGTAATCAATAGGTACTGTTTGCTAATAAAGTAAATGCTTTGAATTTCTTAGATTTAACTGTGCAGTAGCCTATTCTTAGTAGACTGGATAGCAGAAGGGTCATTACAACCAGAAGAGAGAGGAGACTTTTATTTTTTGGAGACTTGAGACTTGACTTGGACTTCTGAGTAACAGAATACAGAATAGAATAGAATAAAAGGAGTGTTTCGTTTGTTAGTTTTCCCAATTTGGAATGTTTTGATTATTCAATAAGATTACAATTTATTTGGCTTTGGCTTCTTTTCTAAGCATGTATTGCTATAAAATACTGTTATCTCAATGAAAAGTGCTGAAACGTATGTATATGTAACGAAAAGAGGCAACTTATTATTTGGCCGGTAGATTTTTTCATCTACCGGTCCCCTTGGCAGGTGAGCCAAAAAGTTAGTTTACAGCCCTGCCAGAAATATTTGTTCTGAGACTGAAGAACATAACTTTTTTAGTCTATGTATACATTCAGATTAGGGCCAATGGCGTGAATTTGTAGAAATATTGTAAAAAAAAAAAAGTGTTACAATTTCTCCAAAAATAAATATAAATTCTCAAAAAAAAAAGTGTATATATATATTTTTTTAAGTTCTAGAATTTTTTTTTACAAAAATTCTCAAAAAAAAGAGGAAAATTTCTCAAAAAAGTTTGTTTTTTAAAAAAATCTAGGAAAAGTGGTAAGATTTCTAAAAAAAATAAGATAATAATTCTCAAAAACAATTCTTGAAAAAAGTGGTAAAATTTCTAAAAAAAAAAAATCTCTAAACAATTCTAGAAAAAAAGGTAAAATTTATTTTTTAAAAAAAGGTAAAATTTCTAAAAAAAAAAGTAAAAAAATAAAATAAAATCTAGAAAAAGTGGTAAAAATTTCTCTCTAAAAAAAAAAAAAAAAAGCGGTAAATTTTCAAATAGTTTATTTGTATTTTATGGTAATTCTTTTTAACCTATATACAGGTATATATGTCTCCTTGTACTGGTTTGCCCTCTTGTGGAAATAATTAGATTTTCAAATGTGTTCAAACCTCAGAGTGTGAATATTTGATCATAATTTCTGGCCAGTTTTGATAGTCGTAGCACCAAACCCAATAAAATGTCGACTGACAGCTGTGTGTGTGTGTGTGTGTGTGTGTGTGTGTGTGTGTGCGTGCCAGTGTGTGTGTGTGTGTGTACCTTAGTCTTGGCGATGATCTCGTCCACCTTCACCACGGGGTCGAGGGTCAGGTCCTGGCTGTTCTGCTGGTTCATCTTGCTGTTCATCCACATCATGGCCTCGTTCACCTGCTTGTCCACACGCGTCACCTCCAGCTCGTCCAGATGCTCGTACAGCTCGTCCTGTCGGAGGAGAAACAGCTGCTTTAGGACGTTTGTCGTTGGATATTGGACAAGATTTGGTAAAACCTTTAATTTACAGGCCGTTTAATTATGTGACAATGTCAAGAAATAGCCTAGAAATAACAATTAATTACATGGTAATGTCAAGAAATGGCCTAGAAATAACGGTCAATTTCATAGTAATGTCATGTTTTTCATAAAGACAAAAGATTACACATGCTTTTCTTGCTTTGAATTTTTTGAGAAAGGCCTGAATTTTTCTCCACCAAGTCCTTTGCAATTGACCGATATTTCTGGGATATCTCAACACAATCAATTATTATTTCTTGGCGATATTTCTCTACATTACCATGAAATTGACCGTTATTTCTAGGCTATTTCTAGACATTATGACACAATTGCTTGTAATTTCTTGACTATTTCTTGACATTATCATGTAATTAACGGCCTGTAAAGTAGTAGTAGTAAGGGTTACCGAAGATTTTAATGATTATAATCTAGAGCTGAACTGAAGTCTTTTTTTATGCTCTCTGTGTTCGTTTACCTTTGCCTTGTAAGCTTCGATGATCTTCATGTACATCTGGATTTGTTTTCCCAGATTCTCGAACGCTCTCGGCCGCTCCTCGGCCTCCAGGTATCTCTGACGGATCGGCTGGCCCATTGTCTGTACAGACACACATCACATTTAGTCCGTTAATTAACCAGCTACAGGAAAACACTCTTTCCCAACATCAAGTCATAACGAAAGGAACAAATTACTAAAAATGATTATTCTTCTTTTATGAATATTAGTTTTTGGGAATAAATAAGGAAATAAATGTGTCACCAAGAAATCCTGATAAAAGATCCTGAAAATATGAAATGTCATGTTGAAACTACGGCTGTCACTCGATTAAAAGAACAAAGCACAGAATATTTAAATTCAAATACTATTGTTTAATACTAATATTTTTACTTTAAGTTGAACAGATTTCTACTGAAACCATCACAGTTCTGTCACCATATTTCTTCTATGCACTAATACAGATAATTATAAACCTCACATTTAAATTCATCAGCTTATGTGACAATAACCTCTTTTATTTACTGCTAAACTACAAACCGCTGCTGGAGAACATCCACCGTTATGTTATTAGTTGATGAACTCCTCCCTCACAGTGTCACTGACCAGAATTATAAATTAGAAACTGGTTTTATATCCCATAACTCCTCGTTTACCTTCAGTTCAGCCAGTTTGTCGATGTAAACTTGTTTCTGTTGGTCCTCTCCGTCCTCGTACAGCCAGTTCTCTGTGTCCTCCAGTTTTACAGAGAACGAATCACGATCCTACAACACGAGCAGAAGGTTTTAATTAAAGTCACATTTCAGCAGATTCAAACCACAGTAAATGAAATAAAAGGTTTTAAAAAGACACACTGGGAGTCAAAGTGTGTGTTAATAAGGTGCGTTACGCTGCCACCTAGAGGACCAAAGTGACGTTAATTAAAAACTCACAGCTTCGTTCACAAACTTCTCCAGAGCGCCGTGCAGCTTGTCCCTCATGTCGTACACATACTCCTCCACGTTGTTCTTGGCGTCGTTCCTCTCCTTCTCCAACTTGTCCTGCATGACCATCTTCCCCTGAAAGGAGTCGGAGCAACGGGACGTCAGGAAATATGATCTATAGCCGAGTCATTTTTAGATCTACAAAGTAGATTTGTATATTAGATTTTACTTTTCCTATCCTTTTATATATCCATTTTAATCATTTAGTCTTAAGTCTTCTTAGCCTATTTCATTGTATAATTTTAGATATGTTTTATCATGTCCTTACACTAGAGGTCTTAGAAAAACCCGACAGCCCAAAAACACAAGGCTCAGGAGAGTTTGTCTCGGGGCTCGGGGCTCTTATTGTGAAAGGCCGGGTCCTACAGTACCCGAGAGGACCCGGCGATTGGCTGTCACAGCTGTCAATCACCCCCCCTCCCCCTTCCGTCCAATGCGAGGCTGCGAGCTGCCTGTGTGACTTCTCTCACGTGATCAAAACAACTACACAACTCTGATGATGACGTCAACTCGAAGGTGACAGTTCAAGCTAAAGTTAGAGCCTAGGTCAGGACTCAGTTAAAAAGTTTGTTTATTAACGTAACGTTTTGGTTAATGGTGCAAAATGGTTAAACAATCGAGTTGCCGTAGCGTGTTGTTACCGCGGTAACGTTATGCTCTGCAAAGCAAAATGGAAACTCCAAAATTATAATGTTAATTAAACAAGAGGAAATATGTTCTACTGACTGGTGGATTGGCGTTAGCAATGGCTAAGAAGAAGGATTACAGTACATGACCAACTACAGGAATCTTGAAGTTAATTCTAAAACCTTTTTAAGACTTTTTCAAGACCTTCTCAATATTTTTCAATACCTCACCGCCACTTCAAGCTGTAACCATTTACATCAGTGACACTTTTAACGAAACAGTTTTAGTTTGTGATAAAGACTGTAGACCACTATGATGCAACAGAATTCAAAATAGGCTGGGATAAGGCAATGTTTATAAAAAAAAAAACATTTCTCCACTCTCAAAAAACAATCTTCTTTTCTTTTTTTATGTCCCGGTTCATCTTGTTTTTTAAAAATGAATAAATTCACACACTTTTACAATGTTGTTAGGACTCAAACTCTTGGACAGCTAATTCTGAAAAAATACCTTCACAATGTAAGACTTTATAAAGTCGTGAAAAGACTTTTTAATACTTTTTAAGGGTCTTAATTTTCCCTAAATTGATTTATCACCTTTTAATACTTTTCAAGACCCCGCGGACACCGTGATCTAAACAAGAAAATGACGACGTGGATTTATTTCTGTTTACATCACGTTATGGCCGGGGGGGCTGGCAGCGGCCACAGCCGGAACCAGGTAGAAGAAGACTACGTTTAGGTAAGAAACAAGTAGTAGTAATATAAACAAGTCTTATTGAACGCTAGACAACTTGTATAAAATCATAAAGCAACTCGGGGCCACAGGTTTTTTAGGGTTCGGGGCTGTAATGTCACGGTGCTCGTAGCCTGACGCACCAGACTATCTCATTAACATGTATAGTCTGGCAACGAGCGGTAGACCTCGGCTCAATCCAGGGGGCGGGATGAAGGCTGTCTTTCAAACTGCCTCTGCACCAATAGGGTAGCGCTACGACCAATCAGAGCAAAGAGCAGGACGACGTTAGCCTGACAAGCCAATTAAAATGTATGTCGTCATGGCGTTAAGCCGCCCAACGACTCTCTAAACAGATAGAGCGCTGTGATTGGTCAACACAAGCGGTGTTCGAGACTCAAAAAGTTCCTATGGCTCGTTTCTAGACCCACCTACGGAGCAGATAGATCTGCTGCCGCGAGGGTGCAGAAAGATTTCTAGGCTATGCTGCTCGGGTATGGAACTCAGATTTATAGTATTGGCTCGGGGCCATTCAGCTCCGAGTACAATTTTCACGGGTCCATTTGGGTTCGGGTCCGTCAAATTGGACCCGTGAAGACCTCTAGCTTGCACTAATGCTAAGTTTCTTTCATTTATTTGGTTTTATCCAGTCTCTGGTGTTTCCTCCTGGTGCTTCAGTTGTGTGTAGTTGTGTGGCTTTTGGTACCAACAGGTTGTTAAACCTTTATATAATTTAATAATCAGGTCAGATTCAGATCCTGTTTTTAAAATGTGATGAGAAAATGAAGCTCGAAGTTTTAAAACGACTTGACTGTGATTCTTTGTTCATTTTTGTTCTAAATAAAAACACCAGTTAGTCTCAGTCGACTGCGTCTGGATAAATACTGTATGTGTGTGTGTGTGTGTGTGTGTGTGTTAGACATTCCTGATGAGTTTTAGATCATTACCTCATTCTCCACGAACACATTGAGGACGTTGCTGTCCAGCTGCCAGTGCAGGCGGTTCTGGATCGGCAGCTCCACCGTCTTCGTCTTCACTTTGGGCTTCTTGGCCTGAGGCGGCTGCTCGTTCTTCTTCTCCTGCTTGGCCTCCTCCGCCGTCGTCTGAGACAACACATAAACAGAAACAGTTTGTTTTTTAAATGTTTTATAAGGCTGCTGCTTTGATGTGTGGTAAAAAAAAACTATGAGATAACTGAGGGACATGTTAAATGTTAAAAAAAGATGCTTTTTGCAACATTAAACCTTCATACATTAAACCTAATAATAGAATATGTGCAGCTGCACCTTTACACAAATCATTATGAACTGATTATATATTCATTTTAACTTGTAGGGATACGGCAACATTTTTAAAGGGATACGCCAACATTTTTTCTCGTGTCTTGCCTCACTCCCGAGTCCATGACCAGCAGAAAGACACCATCCTTTCCACTGTGTGTGGAGTAACAAGGGAGATAGAGCCGAATCGCCCGTAATTAGCTTAGCTCAAACACTGGAAGTGTATGGGTAGTGTTAGCCTGCCTCCACCTAAATTCACTAATTAGCTTAGCTCAAACGCTGGAAGTGTATGGGTAGTGTTAGCCTGCCTCCACCTAAATTCACTAATTAGCTTAGCTCAAACGCTGGAAGTGTATGGGTAGTGTTAGCCTGCCTCCACCTAAATTCACTAATTAGCTTAGCTCAAACGCTGGAAGTGTATGGGTAGTGTTAGCCTGCCTCCACCTAAAGTCGCTAATTAGCTTAGCTCAAACGCTGGAAGTGTATGGGTAGTGTTAGCCTGCCTCCACCTAAAGTCGCTAATTAGCTTAGCTCAAACACTGTAAGTGTATGGGTAGTGTTAGCCTGCCTCCTACCTGAGCTGAAATCAGCAGTCAGAAGCTGATTTCATTTTAGCTCTAAACTCTGTAAATATATCACTTTATCAACATTTCAAACATGTTTAGGTGAGAAAGTAGCCGTTTAGATCAGCAGTGTGTCGTTAATTTGTCTAAATACCACCTGTTTACTATTTGGTTCGGACGAATTCGGCGCTACTCAAGCTAGCCGTTGTGACCAACGCACTTCCAGTTACTTTCACAAAATAAAACACCCGTTGCCCTTTACATACAGAAAACCATGACGATAGAATTTGTGCTTTTACTTTGAAACAGGAAGCTAACCTACCCTCGATGTAGCTAGCTTGAACCAAAATAAAGCGTCTTTGCTTGAACCCTCCGTTTTGACCGATCTCGTCCCGTTAGCGGCATTTGACCGCTCAAGATGCCTTACCGGAGAGTTCTGTCAGCTCTGAGACGAAGATTGGCCCGCCGGTTTCCATTTAGAGTTGCTGAAGAGTTTCTCTGATGACTTTATGTGGAGGCAGGCTAACACTACCCATACACTTCCAGTGTTTGAGCTAAGCTAATTAGCGACTTTAGGTGGAGGCAGGCTAACACTACCTATACACTTCCAGTGTTTGAGCTAAGCTAATTAGCGACTGTAGGTGGAGGCAGGCTAACACTACCCATACACTTCCAGTGTTTGAGCTAAGCTAATTAGCAACTTTAGGTGGAGGCAGGCTAACACTACCCATACACTTCCAGCGTTTGAGCTAAGCTAATTAGCGACTGTAGGTAGGAGGCAGGCTAACACTACCTATACACTTCCAGTGTTTGAGCTAAGCTAATTACGGCGATACGGCTCTATCTCCCTTGTTACTGCACGCACAGTCGAAAGGATGGTGTCTATCTGCTGGTCATGGACTCGGGAGTGAGGCAGGACAAGAAAAAAAAATGTTGGCGTATCCCTTTCATTGCTATAGATAAATCTATTGATTAGAAGATTGGATTTGATATATTTAACGTTTCCTGAGCACTGCTGTTCTGTTTTCATGTATTCAGTTCTGTTTATACTCTCATATAAAACTGAAATTTCATTATTTTTCCATGTTGTTTCCTCAGTTTGTTAAAATGCTCCATGAAGACGTGTCAGGACAACACACATGACATCATCATGTTAACCTTAATGTAGAGGCGTGTCAACAACACCGGCTTCTTTTGTTAGTTTAGATGAAAACATCAAAACCACTGAAACACTCATCACAGGAGTTTGTTGACCTGGTTGTGTCATGTTGTGTTGTTTCTCCACATTTCACTTTCACTGGAACTTCTTTTCTTGGTTATCAGGCTTTTCAAAGTTTCCATTTTCTTGGTTATTATTTAAAAACTCCACATGTTTAATATCATGAATATATATAACTGAGTAGAGCACAAAGTTACCTCCATCTCCTCGGCCTCTGGTTTCTTGTCTCCGTCTCCAGAGTGAGCTTTCTGATCCTCCTGATCCACCTGCATTTTGTTCTGTTAGAAGGCAACAAAACACAAGGTTCATTAATAAATAATAGTATATTAAAGTCTCCCTAAAGAGGCATTTTAAAATTTGTAAAAATGCTCTGCTGTGACTGTGATTTTTTGATTAAAATTGCTTTCCCACAAAAAAAGTTGTTTAAAAAAGCTCCCAAATAGGCTAAAAACAGGTCTACTATTTCTATCTCATTGAAAAATCCAGATTCTATGAATATTCATGAGTATGCAAATGCTTCATTATGGCGTGGATTAGCAATTTTGCTCCTGAAATGCCTTGTAGCAGAGCCCACACACTAAATTGACATGTTAATCATTTCAAAAATGGCATTTTTGGTTTAAGGGGTCTTTAAGGTGCTTTTCAACTTAAAGTTCCAGGAGCTTCTAGTTCCTATAACTTTCTTTTTTAGGGACTAAAAGGTTCCTGTGGCCAAGTGTCATCTGTGTTTCCACCATTATGCAAATCATTATGCAAGTAAATGTAGCCTATAGTCTTAAAATGACACAAACAAGAACAAAGATTTGGTCTCAAACACATAATGTTTTGATGATGCATGGAGTTAAAAACAAGGATCTAGAAGCAGCGTTAGGCAAATTACTCTGGAGGAACATTTAAATTACTGATTACTCCTTTTAAAAGTAGCTTAATCAAGTTACTATTCTGATTACTTTATTTCAGAAGTATTTAGCCAAGCTACTAGTTACATAATTATTATTTACTCCATTCCCTCAATATAAAACAAACCAAACAAAACCAACAAGTTCCTGCAGTGGAAACGCGTCTTTAATTTTCTTTAATCTTTAAAGTCAATCAAACATCACTGAGAAACACCAAAAACACATCAGTAATAACTTGTCACGCTGGTATTTTGTCGTTCATGTTGCCGCCTTTTATCACTGAAACTGAATTAAAACCTTTTGGGCTCAGTCTCAATTATCTTCTTTTTTTTTTTTTTAAACCTCTCACAAGTCGTTGCAGGTGAATGATGTTTGACGTTATTTAATTCCCGTGGCATTTAGTGTCACATTTACTCAGATGAAGAGTGATAATTATGTATTAAAAAGAGCAACAGAGGGAATTAAATAAAAAGCCCTCGATGCGTCTGAAGCTTGTTGAGGCAAGAAATCTAGATTCCACAGTGATGACGGATCGACGATTAAACCTGAAGGTGTGGTCGCACAAACACGCAGAAACACACACACACACACACACACACACACACACACACACACACACACACACACACACACACACACACACACACACACACACACACACACACACACACACACACACACACACACACACACACACACACCCGTTAGGTGGGGGGGGGCCACATGATCAGAAAGGTACCGGGGTTCATCAAGTCATTTAAACATCCTGAGGTCTGCACGTGCAGCTATGAGCTTTATATGTAATGTGAAGTCAATATTCAGCTTCTTTTATCTCACATTTGAGACATTTGGTGAAAATAGAACGGCAGAATGACAACATTTGTGCTCAAAAAGCAATCTTACAAAATGTCATTTTAGACTTGTTTTCTACACGTATCTATTACTGTGTTCATATCCTATTTCAAGCACCAAAACTGTTCATTCTCATGACTGAAGGAGTGTTTTCACAAGGGATTTGACATTTTTCAAAAAGCAGACCTCAAATTTCCAGCATTTGGCCTAAATGATTTCTTTCTACAGTGTTGTAGGACAAACTGGCCTCAGTGTGCTTACAGCGGAGGTTCTAATATTTAGACATAAAACACTTGAGTATTGTTACATCTGCAAGTATCTTAAAAAGATATATTTAAGAAAATATGTAAAAGTTGAGAAAATGGCCTCAAACCTCAGAGGGATAAACATGTCTGTATTCAGTTTTAACCAGTGATTTGGTGTTTGTGCTTAGAGTGCAGGGCCACAAACAAAAACCTTGTTTAGGGGGCCACCAACATCCTAGGGCCGGCCCTGGGTAAACCAAAACTGCGTACTTACTGTGAAATAAAACAGGTATTTGGCCCAGAAAACTATGTTTTGTATAATTTGTCTAAAAAGAAGAAGATCCCTGTGTGCTCAGTTGAGAGCTGGTAAACTTGGTCTTCATATTGAAACAGGCAGATATGTCGGCACAGCAGAAGACGACAGAGTTTGTAATTTATGTGACATCCAAGAGGTGGAGAATGAAATTCATTTAGTGTTCTACTGTCCTTTCTATGACTCTATAAGACAAAAACTGTTTAGTAAGGTAGATCCAGATAACAAATTTGTGTGGTTGGACGATGCTGAGAAGCTAAAACATCTTTATCATTTGAGTATATTTGTTTTTTCTTTATTTCTTGAAAAGGCTTGGGCAACGAGACGAAGAGCGATATATAGTTGAGTACTGAAAGTCACTTAAGTTGTTTATTTATGTCACACCCAGTGTTGGGTATAGTTACTTTGGAAAGTAGTTAGTTAGGTTACAACGTTACCATCAATTAAAAGTAATCAGTTACGTTACAGCGTTAGAGTACTCATGCGTTACCAAAAATGAAAAGCCTTTTGCAGCGCCTCGCACATGCTGCAACAACTGACAGACACACAGCCTCTTTTAAATGCACCAAGTCGAATAACATCAGTCATCCAACCAAATTAGCTCTACATAACATTAAAGGGATAGTTCACCCTAGAATGATATTTCGCTCATTATCTACTCACCCTCATGTTGACTAAGGGCTGGAAGAATTATCAGAGTCCACCGTCCCTTCTCTGAGTTACAGGGGGTCTCGGCGTAGCAGTGAATTTCAATGCAACGGTTGCAAAGGGACACCAGAGCTCTTCGTAAAAAAACACACACAAAAAAACATCCAAATACCTCCATGATGCTCGTATGTAATGTCCGTCTTGTGCTGAAGCCCCAAATTGCGTAATTGTCCCGAAAAAAATTAAATAAGTCTATATTTTAAGCTTGTTTGTAGCGGAAGCTTCTCGTCTTCTTCTTCTTCTCCTATTCCTGGTCCGTCCAAATCTCGCGTGATTCGCGCCGGCGTCAGTGCGGTTACTGCGAATCACGCGAGATTTGGACGGACCAGGAAGAGGAGCTTCGAGAAGCTTCCGCTACAAACAAGCTTAAAATATAGACTTATTTAATTTTTTTCGGGACAATTACGCAATTTGGGGCTTCAGCACAAGACGGACATTACATACGAGCATCATGGAGGTATTTGGATGTTTTTTTGTGTGTGTTTTTTTACGAAGAGCTCTGGTGTCCCTTTGCAACCGTTGCATTGAAATGCACTGCTACGCCGAGACCCCCTGTAACTCAGAGAAGGGACGGTGGACTCTGAAAATTCTTCCAGCCCTTAGTCAACATGAGGGTGAGTAGATAATGAGCGAAATATCATTCTAGGGTGAACTATCCCTTTAACAGGAAAGACAGTCAGAAATATGCCACATAGCGGGTTTTTTTTTTTTTTTTTGATTCAGGAGTTGCCGTGAATCCCTCTCAGCGGCTTCACTGCTCGATCTGTCTGTCAGTTTGAACGAAGGACTCAACGTGTGGAGAGGAGGGAGGCTGGCGAGACGTGAACTTCCTGCCTTGTGTGTAATAAAAGTTAAAAATGCGGTTAAATGTACTGGTATCACACTGCTGCTACGGCCGCTATGGAGTAGAGATCCGGGCTGGACCGGGGGAGAACTGAGCTGCCGCTGCCGAGAGGGAGCTGCTGAAAGCGGCAAGCACTGAGAGCCGAGCTGCTTGTTGCTGCTGGAGAAGCAGGTCCGTACGTGGAGCTGATCTATGGGCCCTTAAAGTCCCACTCCCGCGACCCTTTTTGGTCATTTTAAAACCAGCTCATTAGCAATGCACATTAGCAATGCACCTCTGGGGGGTGGGCGGAGACTGCGCTGCTCTGCACCCGCCCAGCCACCTCCTCACACCCCCCCCCCCCGCTCGCTGACAGCTGGACATTGTACAATTACAGATTCAGCGCGTTAAATTTATTAGCGTAAAACTCCACACTGGGATTCGATCCCAGGCTGGAACATAGTCCTTGCTCACGGTGCAAGCTGCTCTACCAGGTGAGCTATACCTGTTATACCTTGACAGCTACACCGAGCTGTTAACCCTTTCACCTCTGAGCCAGATGCAGAGCGGGGCGGGAGCTTGTAGCACTAGTGCCCTTCCCTGGAGCTGTGACACATCAGCTCCAGTCTCCCTGAAACTGCCAGTTTGAGTCTGCCGTTGGTTCACAGCAATTTGAAGGCAGAAAAACTCAGAAATGCAATTTTGCACTTCCTTTTCTGCTGATATGTGCTCTAACACAAGAAAAATGCCACAGGAACATGTGAAAAGCTCAAAAAACACGATTTTCACGGGAGTGGGTCTTTAAATTGGAAGTGGATTTTTTGCGGTCGACAGAAGCTTATCACCAACGCAGTGTGCATTTTACCGTTATGTTCTTGTCCTTTTCGCTGGCGAATTGAAACACACACACACACACACACGTAGGTCAGCAGGGCACAGACTCATCACAGCGCTGCGCCTCAGCTGACACATCCGCAGGTTGCACCATAGTTACTGTCTGACAAAAAGCAGCTGCAGTCGGGATTTTCCTTTCCTTATCCGGCGAAAAGTAACAGATTACTTTTTTTTTTTTAAATAACTAAGTTACTGATTGCTCAACGCACGAAACTAACGCGTTACTCGAAAAAAGTAATTTAAGTACTCACAGTTACCCACAACACTGGTCTCACCTGTGTGGCAGTAACACCAACAGGAAGGACGGTCTAGTCTTAGTTTTTGTATTTGTTATTAAATGTGTCTTGTAATCTC